>NC_051162.1:132606840-132787383 GCF_013339745.2 Dermacentor silvarum
GCTTCTCCGTTAAGGAGGTCCTCTACTTTCTTCTTGTAGTCAGCTCGATCCATCAGGACAGTGCTGTTATTTCCTTTGTCGGCTGGAAGGACAATAATGTTTTTGTCCTTCTTCAAGTCTTTTAGAGCCTTCACTTTGTCGTCTGGTAGGTTCTAACCAGGCTGTCATATGTTTACATTAGGAAGTGTTAGGCGAAGCATAAGATATCAGTGTACCGACTTGCCGTACGGAACGTAGATGAATCTATATAGTTTTTGACCTGTTCTATACTTGAATACCCAATTTCATACGGCGAGTTTCCCGTATGTGCGGCTGTTAATTAATTTACCGACAGAACCATCCGAAAATTAAATTTGGAGAGGAAGGGAAAGGGAAAATATTGCTGAGTATGCAAGCTAGGTTGCAGGTATGCAACACCTCTGCTCAATTTTATCAACTTAGCCACAAAGGAATCATTAAACAAGCGACGCTGCAAGTTAAGGAAGCAGTACAGAAACAAAAAGGTTTCACGCACTGTGGGAATCGATGTTGTGCGAAGCATTTTGCAGGTAGCTGGCTGTCCAGCATCGTTATTGGTTCTTAACAGCGTCGACCGATATGTTTATGTGAGGCGAGCAATGGTGTGTGCTGCGGCAGGCATGAGTGAGGACCGCGGCAAGGCGACGACGATTGCGACTGATTTGTTGCACTCAGGGCGAAGCAACGTCACAACCTGTTTCGACCTGGGATGATCCCGAATGCGTTAAAACGTCACACATCGTACACACAGCGTTAGCTGCTTCGAGGAAAGGACTGGGGGTTGTGGGCCGGGCCAGAGGACGTGTAGTAAGATAATGCCTCAACGCGCTAGCCGCCACAAAGAAGAATGGGGGAAGCTAATGCACCCTCACTTGTATAAGCGAGTTACGTACGTGCTATGCGACGTCACCCACGCGAAAGACAGTGGCAATGTTCACTGTTATTCGCATGTGCCATTAATGCGCGGTGGCTTAATGGGTAAAGAATCACGCTGCTCCGCTTGGGAGACCCTGGTTCCACACCACCGTATACTGTCCTTTTTTTTAATATCATGAGGAGATTCGAAACGAGGCAGGAGAGGAACCTACTGCAAAGTACCCGCTATGAGGCAAAATCATGATTCGCATTAAAACGAAAAAGAATTCACTAACAGAAAAGCGACTTTCAATGGCTGAAGTATACGCAGCTGAACCGAAGGCCTGTGCATGCTATCGAAAAAGGAGTCCCTCCTAGGCGCGAGTCCTCAGCCTTGAGAGACTTTTCAACCTCAGCCTAATACATCCTACAAAGTGCTTACCAGGAGGTGTCAACATTACACTATATACAGTCGATATCTGAATTTGGAGTGCGTCACGTTCTCGTCGAGCTACTCAACAGCGGCTTCAGGAAGCTCTCTTGAATGCGTCGGCGTATCTATACCATGCTGGAGGACTGCACTTATCACCTGAAAAAGAGTGCAGCCGTACAGCGTTCACCCGCAAGCTGATGGATGGCTATCCGCTGATGCTTGGTGGTCGAGCCCTTCCTATATACGAGGACTCAAAGATGTCTTGCCATCATGAGCGACCGGAACCTGTCGTGGTCGCCAGAAGGCAAACGATTACGTGAACGAATTTGTGGCGTCTCTCAATTGATGAGCTACAATGTGGGAAAGCGATGGGGCAGCGACTGCCACTCCATGGTACAGCTCCACAATGAATACCTCGACGGTATACTGTGTTTAGTCCTGCAGCGGATATAGTCCGAATAACTGCAAGAGTTTTGAGGGGATACCAACTGAAAGAAGATAATCAAACAAGAAGTCGAGTTCTTGACGTTGCATTGATGGAATGTGACAGGTGCCTTATATGCGCTACTGATTCACCCCAGCAGGGTATTTCACTCACCTGCAGCTTCCGGAACCCGCTCTGTGGATCTTCATCGTCAACTTGTGGCTGGCCTGTTCTGGGCTAGAATGCCTGCCTACGTCTCCTGCATGTATGCGACAGTGATGGGCGCAGTCAGGAGTGTCGTTTCGTCTTCGTGTACAACTGCTGTGAATGGGAGAAGACATCTTGACTGTGTACAGAGTGGTCAGTTGTTGAATGGAAGACATGGATGAGTTTAGAGGACGTGCAATGTTTTGCCTCTGGCAAGTGTCGGCTTTGAAGCACATAACTTGCTGGTGTCACCTTGTTACACACCTATACGCAGTGCACTGACAAAGTCTGAGCCGGCACTTGCAGCTATAGAGCGCTGCAGCAAAGTGAGAGCTGTGTGTTAGATGGAGAAGGCCAGAAAAGCGTCTGGTTGGCTATCCTACGCTGGGGGAAGGGCAAATAGAAATATGGTACAGAGAAGAAGGCGGTTAATGTATGCGCGCGCAAACACCACCACTCAGTCAAAGGCGCTCCCTCTATAGCCAGTTGTTCTCAAAGAGCACAAAATTGCCTTAATTTATAGCCTTCTGAGCCAACTATCTGTGTGGACGGTGTTTCAGTACCGTCTATGGTATTATTTCTCGCGCTTGCTTATGGATTGCGAGCTGAATGCTAACAACGCCGTGAAAAAATCCTGAATTTCTTTTTCTTGGTGTGATGGGGCTCAGAAAATGCTGTTTTACTTTCAAGTAAAAAAGCATTTTCAGTATGTGTATGACATGAATGCTCTATATGGACGATACTGTCTCTACGCATACAACAGTTTATCCCTGATATTGATTCCAAGAAAGCTATGGCCATGAGCAGCTATATTACAAACACTATTGGGTTACATCAGGGCGGCATACACGAATACGACACATACCATCACTGATGGCTCCTCAGTACCTCAAAGCTCATCGTTCGGGTTGTTTGTTCACTATACAGGAAAAATATTATCTTAATGCCTTAAAAGAACATCATCGATGTTAGATTAGCTTTATGCGATCAAAGAAGCAATCACATACCTATCATCAAATGATCAAACCCAACTTGCCGGATTTATTAACCACTGACACGCACTAATAGACGCTGGGTTTCAAGTTGATGCAATATTTTTAGATTTTTCTAAGAGATTTGTTCGTTTTTCACACCATAGCTTGTTACTTAAACTTTCACAACTTAACATTCACCCTAATATAATTGCATGGGTCACCGATTTTCTCTCATCTAGAATTCAGTTTACATCAGTTAAAATTCAAACTCATGTTATGTTGATGTTACGTCTGGAGTTCCACAAGGCAGCGTACTTGGACCTTTACTCTTTCTAATCTATATTAATGATTTACCCAGTTGTGTGACATGCAAAATCAGACTCTTTGCAGATGATTGTGTACTTTATCAATGTGTAACAAGTAACACTGATAGCCACTTACAACAAACTGACCTAAAGGCGATATCTGCATGGTGTGCAAATTGGTTAATGCCATTAAATATTTCCAAAACTAAACTCAAGTCTTTCACCAATAGGCCACGAATTCCAACCACCTACTCCCTTGATAACGCTGTGGAACTAACCACAACTTACAAATACCTTGGTATCAATTTTCAGTCAAACTTATCATGGAAATATCATATTAATCTTACCCTTGCCTCCACTAACCATATTCTCGGACTTCTTAAACATAACTTAAAAGCAACCCCAATGCATATTAAAAAACTAGCGTACACCCCATTAATCCGTCCCAAACTAGAATACTCGTCTGCCATTTGGGCTCCCAAACAAAGTTATATCATCAGCATCATCGAAGCCTTGCAGAACCATGCTGCGCGATTCATTTTTTCAGATTATTCACGTTACACCAGCGTCACCTCGTTAAAGTTGAGTTAGACAACTTAGCCGTTCGCCGTAAAATTTCCCACCTATCACTTTTCCATAAGCTTTATTACCATCCTTCACTTCATGATGATATCCTTCAGTCGTCACCAGTTATCTTTCCACGTAGTGACCATCCATATAAAGTTAAACGCATTAACTGCCAGTTATGCCATTATGCATATTTGTTCTTACCGCGCACAATACCTGAATAGAACGCCTTACCATCAGACATTGCCACGGAACCCATCTTAACTAAGTTTCAAGAACTATTTCGCTCACGACTTGCCACCTAATCTTATTATTTTGGGACTTTAGAGTGTATCTTTTTTTCTCTATCTCTTGCGATGTCCATTGCTGTTTGATTTAAATTGCAGTTGCCTTATGTTCCCCTAATATGTACTAATGTTTTCTCTGCAATATTTGTGACTCATTTTGTATATGACCTATATATGCTTTCACTCTATTATTATTCTGTGCCTTCTTTTGTTTTTAAAAAAGTACGATGTATACGTATAATCTGTGACCAATGCCTGCGCCTCCTCCCCATCACCCTCATAATGAGGGCCTTTGAGAGTACTTTGAATAAACAAATAAATTACCACATTTTCCACGTCAGTTGGACCTCCTTTACAGACTCGAAAGCAGGTTTGCAATGTCTGCACACGAGAAAAACCAACTCAAACAATCACCTGGCCATCAACGACATTACCTACTTGCACCACTTAGCATGTAAAGCTGGTCATCTCATAACTGCAGTTATCCCATCGCACTGCGGCATATCAGACAATGAAATATGAGATGATGTGTCTCGTAAGCGCCACAACCATTAAAATTCGTGAAAACTGAGACTGAGCGTAGGGTTCAAGAGGGGAAAAAAACTCTGGTCTTCATCCCTCGGGAACTATACACGCATTTGTGTACTGTATTGACCCATAACTTCAATCAAGGCTTCCAAGACGATTACCCCGGGAACTAGAAACTCTCTATACCTAACGAAAAGTGGCGTACACAAACAGTCTCCTCTAGCGCCTTGGTCAAACTACACGCCCCTGTTGCGACAACTGTGGCTCTGTGGAAACAATCGGACATATTGTATTACACTGTAGAGAGCGTACAGTGATGAAAGAGACATATAAAAGACAAATATGGCAACAAATATGATCACGCTATCAAGGCTCTATGGCCCTAAGGCACATATTATGTTCCTTGCAAACTCCATCAACGCAGCGTCAAGCACGGGACTTATTGTTTGGTTACCTTCTATCAAATGGCTTTTTCTCAAAACTCTAGCTCGTATTCGGACTAGTACATCGCATAAAAAGCTAACAGTGAAGTCAATACGACTCATATATTCGGAGAAGTAGGAGCCAAAGCGAAGCGAAGATATCTTGTCTTCCCTTCTTCCTCCTAGGGCCTTTCTCTCCCTTCTCCTCTTCCTTTGCAATGTAGTACGCACTTCTACGCCGGCAGACCTCTCTGCTCTGAAATAAAGAGTTCTCTCTCTCTCTCTCTGCTTCAACAGACAGCCAATTGCTTTCATTATCACTTTCGGAGGCATATCTGAGGCACGCTCCGACAGAGGTTTCAGATACATTCTTAAAATTTGAGAGCCTGTGGTTTTGGACAATTCTGAGCGCGGACTTTAGGCTATACTTTCACTGTAAGGCGGTTGGTATTCTGTGCTTGTCGCCTGAATAAGAACTTGCGAGGCGGTGGCCATCAAGCGCGCAACGTGTGGCACTTTAACGACTACAGAAAGAAACTTGTCGTTCGAGGCAAGGAGATAATGAGCCTCTTGATTTCTGGACTCGACTGGACACTCGCAATTTTAGAAGATTGCGACGTTCTCGGGGTTGTTACTTCTTCTTGCCGCGATCTCGCACGCAGTTGCAGGGACGGCGGGCCCAAGCCAGCCATGCGGTAGCGCACGCACCAAGGATTCCTCGCCAAGCCGAAGACAGGTGCCGACTCTCGACAGCTCGTCTCGGACCCGCGCGCGTCTTTCGGCAGCGCATTAGTGCCGTCGTCTCCGGCGCACGCACCCTCTCCAGCTCGACAGGCGTCTCCAGTCGTTCGCGCCGTCGCTAGAGCCTTCGGGACCCCGACACGAGAGCAGCAACAACAGCAGCAGCAGGCGGCTGCCGCCGTGGCCGATTGATGGTCGCATTAGCCGCCATTACCGATGTGCCGGAGACCGACGGACCGACGCGGGAGGCGACGCAATTACGTGCCCTCCCCGAGGAGAATCTCCGTGCGGTGTCATCGTGGGGCGTGATTAAAAGTTTCTCTCCGGGCTGCACCCAGAGATAGAACAAAGAAGCGTAGCACGGCGGCGCCGCTGTTGACGCTAACGAAGCGAGCGCCGCCGCCGGCGAAGAACACGACGCCGTGGTAGGGGGAGGAGGGAGGAACGTGTTTCCCCGCTTATTGGCGCAATCCGCCGCCGCGCTATGACATTTGAGGTCCCCGTAACAAGGGCCGCGCCGCGCGTCACGTACTCCCTGGCAGCCCCCCCACCGATACTGCGCCGACGCTGAGCCCCGCGTTGTCGACGACACCGTGATGGATGCGGCAGCGACAGCGATGGCAGGGGAGAGCAAGCGCCGCGTCGAGAACTGTATTCCGAAGCGCGACGGTACACCGTACTACACATACGACGGGGCGGCGGGTGGGTCGCTTACATGCATGTACCCGACCAGCGGTACATACACGCGGCGCGTGCAACGGCGCAGGTATAACGACGCCAAATGGCAACCCTTGCGTCCCGCGCACTCCATCCATCAGGGTGGGCGCGCTATTTGCATGCGCGCGGGGTGGGCCCCGGGTCGCGCTGTCTCGCTGCAGAACAACCGCCGCCTTTCCCTCCGCTTCTTAACCCCGGGGCCCCCGGGTTGTGATCGCGAGCGCGCGCTGCACTTTGGCGCGCCCATTAATGGCTTCCTTGTCTGACGCGTGATTAATGGCCGGGGCGGGGCG
Source organism: Dermacentor silvarum (assembly GCF_013339745.2). Lineage (NCBI taxonomy): Eukaryota > Metazoa > Arthropoda > Arachnida > Ixodida > Ixodidae > Dermacentor > Dermacentor silvarum. Next base: position 132,613,612 of record NC_051162.1, read on the forward strand.
GGCGCGTCTTGGGGGCCCCGGAAAAGAGAGCGAGGCGCGGCGGTGCCCTGTGATTAGGCGCGCGCTTGGAGGCGGGACTGCAGACTTGGCTCGGCTGCTGCCGGCTCGGCTTGGCCGCCGCTCCCGGCGCGCACCAGCAGAGCAGGTGACGCGCTCCGTTTCGGCGCTGTCGCGAAGCGCATGGCCGCGAGTCGCTTTCGCGGCGCGCTTCCTCATCGGCGGCTTTCCTCTCCCGGGCCAATTGGTCCGCTTCCGCTCGGCTGACGTCAGCCGGGCGCGAGTAGTGTGTGCGGCCCGCGAGGCAGACCGCCGAGTCTCACTCGTGATCATCCGCTCATTCTATCCCCTCCACTTCACCGCCGCCCCCGCAGCACCGGCATTTGTGTGTGTGTGTGCGCGGGCCGATCGATGGGGGATGCTTTCGGCGGCTCGCTCAACACCCCGAAAACAGCGCTTCCTCTTCTTCGGGCCCGGAGAGACTCGTTGATGGACACGAGGGGGCGAGCAGCCCGGCCTAGGCAGGAGATGCGTGCTGTTTAAGTCCAGTCGACGACTCGAAGCAAACATCGTCAAAACATGGCAAGCGGAGCAACCACGTCACGGTGCCTCACGCGCACCTCGTATGTCAAAAGCGAACGACGCATTCCCCTTTTGTTATGATAAATAAACGAACCTGGCGCAGTGGCAAAAGCAGCACCTATACTACGCTGCTGTCGACGACCGAACAAGCGCGGAGAGGCAGCATGTTTCGGTACAACGCAGGAACAGCGCTGCCTCTCGTTCATAAACTATACCGGCGCTATACGAGCGGAGAAGGGCCAGTCACGTGCTGTTGCTTGTTGCAGGAGCTTTCACGGGGACGACAAGAACGTCCATGGGAACGTTCGAGCGGTATCCGAGGGGACGCCGTCGACGGGGGAACGTTCACCTCTACAAATGAGCATTTCTGTGCCTACTATAGAGTTTTGCTGCAGGTTGTAAAGAAAGCCTAATTAATTTTGCGCACGTACTGCAACCCGAGCTTGCGATGGTACGGTTTCACATAGGAGTTTCAACGCGAGCCGAGCAACGCTTGCAGATTTTAGTCTCCCAGGTCTGCATCAACACTTCTAAACGCACGATCCTAAACGTAACTGAGAGAGGACGCCTAAATTATACGAAAAGTACAAACACACACATTACTGTCACCACACTATGCACATTATAATAGGGACATAGGATCCCGAAATTGTAAATGGTGCGGAGCCTATACACTCGAATAAACATACCTTGTGCGAGTGCCCCGCCACCTCCATTTCCAAAATGAATTCAATACATGCAGTCGACTCCCGTTAGTTGACCTCGGTTAATTCGACTTTTCGCTTAATTCGAACGTTCTGAAAGTTTCCGGCGAAAAACCATACATTTCTATGGAAGAAAAAAAAAACACTTTAGTTCGAACTAAAAAGTGAAAACTTCGGATTCACCGAAGTTTTCACTTCGGTGAATTCGATCCCCACCGACCCGCGTGATCACCCCCTCTGGCGCGCAAAGGTTACCATAAGCTTGAAAACACCAGAGATTCAGCAGGCGGTGCGACTGCTTCCGTGGGCGCAAAACCTATTTTATATAAATTTGTTTTTATCATTTAGTAGCCGACGCTCCTTCCGCCCGTGAAGCAATTCGTTCCCGCTTGTTTTATGTAGTGTCATGTCGAGCCAGTGTTTAAAAACATGTCGGCGCTCTTCGACTCATGCTCGTTGAGTTGCGCTTCAAGAGCAAGAAATAAAAAGACACTGTAGACTACTTCAAGCAATAAAACAATTTTTGCATTCGTTCATTTTGTTACCGCTTTTTAATTAGATCTTTCGGATAATTCGGCCAAAGCTTGCGGTTTCGCAAGGGTCGAATTAACGGTAGTCGACTGCACTTCCTAAACAACAACCAAACAATTGTCCTGGCGGCCGGGTGTAGTGGAACCCCCTACCACGAAAGCTGGAAGAAGTATGGTGGCCACTTCTGGTGCAGCACATTAATAATGTGCAGGCCGCCAGGGTTAATGAGCCTACCAAAGAGCCTTAATCGTTAATTTGTTCGGGGCCAATTAATAAATGTCACTTCCTCATCTTCCTTTGGAACGTCGTGTTGGGAAACTGTTCGCTGGAACGCCGTTGCTGCATATTGTAGCACACTTTAAGGATCGATATCTCGAAAGTGACAGTGCTAACATATCGGGCAGAAACTTGGAGGTTAACAAAGAAGCTCGAGAACGAGTTAAGGACCGTACAAAGAGCGATGAAACGAAAAATGTTAGGCCTAACGTTAAGAGACAGGAAGAGAGCGGTGTGGATCAGGGAGCAAACGGGGATATAGCCGATGTTCTAGTTGACATTAAGCGGAAAAAAATGGAGCTGGGCCGGCCATGTAGTACGTAGGATGGATAACCGGTGGACCATTAGAGTTACAGAATGGGTACCAAGAGACGGGAAGAGCAGTCGAGGATGGCAGAAAACTAGGTGGGCTGATGCAGTTAGGAAATTTGCAGGCGCAAGTTGGAATAGGCTAGCGCAAGACAGGGGTAATTGCTGAAGATCGCAGGGAGAGGTCTTCGTCCTGCAGTGGACATAAATATAGGCTCATGATGATGATGGTTTCGAAAGTGGTGCTATATCTATAGTCTTGGGATTTCTGAGCAGACATGACTTCACTATGCTATGCTTCAATTCCGCAGCTGCAACATTTGCCCTAAAGTGAATTATTAAATAGTTATTTAGTAAATCAATTTTCTAATGAGCTATGTGGACATTGTGATTTCTCATTCTCATGCATGCAATTTCCCATTCTTTGAGAAATCACACATTTACATACAAACACGCACACACACACACACCAACTTGGAGGGAGGGGGGGGGAGGGGCTCTGAACCCTAAATAAATCAGAAGTTGTCGCAGTTTCGTGGCCAATGTTTTTCTTGTATCTTTATTTCCGTGCGTGTCCTTTTAGAGCCAAACAGGCACATAACCATCCGCAAGGCTAGGAGGTCCTGACACCTCCCGAAATTATCACAGCAGCGATGTACTGCTTTGCACAGCTTACATGCAGGTTGTTTCAGCGAACACTTTCAAAAACTTTTAGAGGTTGCCTGTGATAGATAGCACAATTCTAGTTCATGAGCTAGTCTACTCGAAGAGGCGGACATCACTTGCAAAAAGAATTGAAATGCATAATCGACTAATTAACGAAAATTCACTAATTAAGTTTTTAACTCATTATTTTATGGTCAATATTGAAATTTACACATTGTAGCCGTGGAGTTAGGAAGGCGGATCCACTTGGAATGAATTCTCAGGATGACACCAGTTTCGAGATATTAATTCCCAAAGTTCGCGGAGCATTCCAGTCACTTTTGCGCTCCAATGCATGAAACGATGTTTTGTTAAGAAAGTAACTGGATGCATTCCATGCATGTCATGCAGTAGCTGGATAATTCATGCATTTTTTTTTGCAGCACTACTAAACTACATATATTGACTGATTGCTTAGTGGTGTTTTCCCAGTGGCAGTAACACATGCAGATTAGAAAAGAAAAGTGTGGTACAGCACCACTTTCTGAAGGACAGATAATATTTGCTGAACACTTCTCATCACACCAACAACTTTGCATAATTTGGATCGGAAGCTATCGGTATGAGAATCTCATAGCATGTTTTCCTGAAATATTACCCCAGTATTTTAGCTGTCGACGAAAGAAGTACCTGTTTGTTATTTAGTGTTAGTGCCCCAACAGGAATGTTTATATTTTTAGCGTGCAATAAAACGGGTTGTGGATCAGATTAGCTTACTTGCGGAGGGTTTATAGATGACAAGTTAACTATAATTTGCCTAAGAAAGCGTTAGCTGTGTCAAAAAGGTAATTTCCATTAGTCCCTCTTATAAATATAGTCTTGTCTTCGTAAATTATCGAGCCTTACCAAGTCAATAACATACGTGATAAACAAAAGTGAGCTCGAAATGCTCCCTTGCGGAACATTATTTAATTCTTCGAGAATATGATATCTGATTTACAATACATACACTCTGACTGCGATTAGTTAAGTAGTCCTTTATGAGGTGCAAGGCAACCCCTCGGATGGTATGGTAAATTAGTTTCTTTGTCATAATGTAGTTATGAATACATTCGAATGTTTTCGAATAGTTTACGAATGTTGCCTAAGGGGAGCTTTTCTTGCTTCTATAATTTGCAGCATTATTTAATTTCAATCAAGTAACGCTGACTGTGTGGACTTGCCTAATCCAAACCCATGCTGAGATGTTGTGATATCAAAATTGGTCTCGAGGAATTGGAACATTCGTGTGGAAATGTATTGCTCAAGAGGTTTAGAAGATTTAGGTAAAATATATATGGGTCTATAATTCCCAAGGTTTTTATTGCGATAGCAATTATATGGACACTGAAAGCGGATTTCTGCCGTCGCCGTCGCCGTCCATGAGGTTCCGAATGACGTCAACGGCGATGAAATCGTCGCCGTGGTAAGTGGTTCTTGAGGGAAAGGGAAAGGTTGGCGCTATCTTCTGCAGCCCTTGAGGGAGCACGGCTCAGCGCCAATCGTCGCCGCGCGCCGTATGCTGTATGTGCGAGTGAAAGCGCGCGAGCGACGCGCACTTACACGGGGAGCGAACGCACGGCGGAGAGCAAACGCGCGTTTTGCGCCGTGCTTCCTGAAGGGCTGCATAATTAAGCGTCTCTTTCCTCCTTTACAATCACAGTATATATATATATATATATATATATATATATATATATATATATATATATATATAGAGAGAGAGAGTAAACGCGACTTCTTCCGTCGCGCGAAAGGCCGTGAGGGGACAGGAGGGAGGGAGGGGAGGCGACGTTTAACTGCTGGCACCAAATGCGTATTTATATAAAAAGTTGTCGCAGTTTCACCTGAAAGGCGAAGCATCAATTGCGATAGCAAACTTGTAGAGAGCTATACGGAGTAATGATATAGCTTTATCAGCTGTATAAACTTGGACATGCAGCAGCACCGGCAACACGCAGAACTGTTGTCGACGCCAGTCGGCGTTTTGCCCGCGTTCGCTCAAAATGCGTGCGGCGTTGGTGACTGTTGCCGGAGCCTCTGATATAAATAAGCACTGGGTGCCGCAGCTAAACGTCGCCTCCCTTCCCTCCCCCCCCCTCCCCCACGGCCTGCTCACGCGTCGGAAGAAGGTGCCGTTTGCTCTACATATATGGTGATTGTAGAGGAGGAAAGAGACGCCTACTTCTGCAGCCCTTAACGCGCAGAACGGCGCAGAACGCGCGTTTGTTCTCCGCCGTGCGTTCACTCCCCGTGAAAGCGCGCGTCCCTCGCGCCCTTTCACTCGCACATACAGCGTTCGGCCCGCGGCGACGATTTCATCTCCATTGACGTCATACGGAACCTCACGGCGACGGCGACGGCGACGCCGACGGCAGAAATCTGCTTTTGAGTGTCCATATAATTGCTATCGCAATAAAACGTTGCGAGGCGAGAAGGTGGTAAAGACTTCCGACGCTGCTCGACGAGTGTCCCGTTCTGATCTAGTCAACATATATGGTGATTGTAAAGGAGAAAAGAGACGCCTACTTCTGCAGCCCTTAAGCGAGCACGGCGCAGAACGCGCGTTTGTTCTCCGCCGTGCGTTCACTCCCCGTGAAAGACGCGCCCCTCGCGCCCTTTCACTCGCACATACAGCGTTCGGCGCGCGGCGACGATTTCATCTCCAAATGACGTCATACGGAACCTCACGGCGACGGCGACGGCGACGGCGACGGCGACGCCGACGGCAGAAATCTGCTTTTGAGTGTCCATATAATTGCTATCGCAATAAAACCTCCGAGCCGCCCCCAGAGGCACCGGCAACAGTCACCAACACCGCGCGCGTTCGGTGCGAACGCAGGCAAAACGCCGACGGCGTCGACAACAGTTCTGCACGTTGCTGGTGCTGCTGCATGTCCAAGTTTATACAGCTGGTAAAACTACTATCCTTACTCCGTATAGCTTTCTACTAATTTGCTATCGCAAGTGATGCTTCGCCTTTCGGGTGAAACTGCGACATTTTCTTGTCACCACTTTTGTACATGATAATCTCTTTGTTACATTTTAATCACTGAGGAAATATACGAGTAACCATAACAAGGTTGTAAATGTGAGTTAGCGCCGATAGAATAGGTCAGTAACAGTGCTGATTGGTCTGATTTTTTAAATCCATCAATGTCTTACAACTTGCTATTTTTTATAGCAGTAAACACATTGAGCACCTCACATTTGTCTGTTGGATTCAGAAAAATTGTATATTTTTAACGGCGATGGTAAATATCGACATAAGTGCTCTCAACAAGTGAATTGAACTATCGAATAAATTTTTCATTGAGCTCCTTTTCTTTATAAATTTGGTTCTCCTAACTTTATTCTTGAGTACTTGATGTACGTGGACTGGAGGGTGAAAGTGAACGCAATTTTTGCCATATGTGCTTGGGGTCTGTAATTACCGAAAACAAATATAAATAGGAGTCCCATTTTGCGTGTTTCAACTGCTCATTGCAGATATTACGATATTTTAATTACTGCTTAAGAAATATTACTGCTTAAGAACTATTGGTACAACCTACTTTTTGTCTCTGCCATACTGAGTAGCTTTTTGGTTATCCACGGCTTTCTATATGGGAAGTGCTTTTGATATACTTGACAAAATCGTTTAATAGAGCCCTGATACAGTCATGTCTCATGAATACGGACCCCGCTAATATGGACACCCCACAATATGGACAAAGTTTTCGGCGACCGTTCTCTCGCCATGCAATTCTGCCCCGTTAATAAGAAACCCGCTGTCCGGACTATGGACGGCTATTTCGGGGACGAAACGGGAAAATGCGGGCATTTTTGTCACGTTATGGACACGCGTCCACAAATAAAAAAATAGAAAAAAAATTATTGGTGACCCCCAGAGGCCCCAGTGCGGAATTCGCGCAGGCCGCGCCTGTATGCACAGGAACTTTCCGGGATGGTGTCTCATCAGATTGGCCGCACAACGCACGTGTCAAGCACATTCTGGAACTGGCGCGATGATCAGTGATAACGCTAAAAGATTCGATGGTAAATGTTTAAAGCCCTTCGCCGAGCATCTGATTATCGACGACCGACGATCGTGCTCGCCGTTACTGTATCATCGCGTTGTAGGCTGCTTCTTTTTGCCGATCACAATTAACAAGCTCAACTCGAAGAAAGCTCTGCGTCGACAGCCGATGAAGAAGAGAGAGAGAGACCAACCGTTACCGACGTGAAGCTCGCCGTGGCTTGGAAACGGCTATCGGATATGCCTTGAACAGGAGGGACACGGAGAACGCGCACTTTAAGTAACCGACATGTTGCGCTTTCTGGACATACAGTAGGATCGAAGGCATCAGTGCAAACCCACATCTCCTCGTGTTTCTTTTTTTTTTTGATGAATAAACCATGTTCTTTTTTGGAACGATTATTCCGTAATGTTTGTGTATTTGACCTTGATTCGTGGTTATGGACGACTCACATTATGGACGATTTTTCAGGGGAACGGAGGCGTCCATATTAACGAGACATGACTGTATACCTCATTTAATGAAAAGCACGACAAGAGGTAGAGCCATTTTATGGTTGCAATTTAACTTGTAAACTGAGCTAGACTTTGTGATGTGCATGACGTACTAAATAACAAAGCTTTCTAGGCATTTTCCCCCAAACCTAATATCATGGTCAGTAACTAAAAATGTTAGAAAGTGGTCGCTAACCGCAGCACTCATTGGGATACACTTAACAAATATTCATTCGGAAAATTTGTTATGAAAATATAAACAACAGTTTTTTTTCTGTTTAAGTAATGCGCTAGTTCGATGGGGGCAAAATGCAAGAACGCCCGTATACCGTGCATTGGGTGCACTTTAAAGAACACCAGATGGTCAATATTAATCCTGAGTCCACCACTACGGCGTGGCTCATAATCATATCGTGGTTATGGCACGTAAAACTCCAGATTTTTTTAATTTAAGCTAGTCTGTACAAAATTTGGCGCACTTATCCATGCGCCATGCGCTTTTTATTTTATCGTGTGCTTTAAGCTGTGTACCATATTTCTTCTTGTCATTTCCGCATTGCTTGGTCTTCTCTTCTGTACTGCGATTATGTGCTCCAATTTTATATACAATATATTGTACTTTATCTTTTTAAGCGAAGCTTTATAGGCTCACAAGTTTCGGCGGTGATGGTGGTGGTGGTGTCACGCTGAAAAGTGGGCCAATCTTGGTAATCGTGCAGAAAGGGTCCAACCTCAATGGCACATACCAGGGACAAAAAGAAAGAGAGAGAGAGAGAGAGAGAGAGAAGGAGAGAAAGAAAGAAAGAAAGATAGAGACAGAGAGAAAGAAGGAGACAGAGAAAGAAAGAAAGATAGAAAGAGAAAGAGATAGAGCGAGAGAAAGAAAGAAAATCACCAGCCCTTCCCCTGTATGGAAAATGAAGGTAAGCGAAGATTGTCCTGTGTGTACTTGACCTACTACTTTCCCTTCCCTTTCCCACTACTTTTCATTCCCTTTCGTGGTACTTTTCGTTCATTTTCCTTCTACGTTTGTTTCTTTTTCGTGCAACTTTTCCTTCCGTTGCGTTGTACGTTTCCTTCCCTCGATGCAAACATTTATTAAACGTGTATGTTTTATTACCGTGACATGTCGTGAACTTAACGTTACCCTGACGAAGGTCAGGTACACACAGAGACGACAAGCTTTTTCTCGACAGGGGAAGGGCTGGTGAATTTTTTCCTGGTTGTGTATGCACTGTTGGGATTTTTACGCCCCCTTACACAATGCCCTACGGGCCTGTAAGGTACTTTAAATAAATAAATAAATAAATAAATAAATAAATAAATAAATAAATAAATAAATAAATAAATAAATAAATAAATAAATAGATAAATAAATAAATAAATAAATAAATAAATAAATAAATAAATAATAAATAAATAAATAAACAAACAAACAAACAAACAAACAAACAAACAAACAACAAGCAAACAAATAAATAAATAAATAAATAAATAGTGGAATTGTTCAGTAAGTGCACAAAATTCCGAAGCCTTTTTTTCCGAGCGGACTGCACGTTGAGGTGCAAGATTGCGAGGAGTCATGCTAATCGGTCTTTAATAAGTGGATACAAATCACATGGTTTCAAACATTCCTGATCCACGAATAAATAATCACATGACAACGCATGATCCATGAATAAAAATAATCACATGACAACGCATGTAATTGTTCGATTACGCTAGCTTTGCAAGATCTTTCAGCGCGCGTACAATGAATACGCGTGAGCCATGCATGCCTTGGGAAGCAGGACTTAGCCATTTTTATGTCAGGCATATTTAAACACACTATTACAATCACATCCTTTAGCTGCGAAAAACTCTATGTTTGCCTTAGTCAGATTTTCCGCGATAAAATTCGTTTCTTAGGATCTATGTATTTATTTATTATATACTGCAGTCCGAAGACCAAGCAGGAGGGGCTCAGTGAAAGTCATTTGTCCCGCTTTTTGGTGTAGGAAACGTGCAGTTATTCCAGGTTCTTTACCGTCTCTGGCGGAGAGTCTATACATTACCGCGAATGACACTACTCTAAGCTCGGGTACTTTGATTCTACGAGCAACCTCAATTACGGTAGCCAAAACATTCGCATGGTCTATTTTTTGGAGCCCACGGATTTCATGGGTGAGGTGTCTGCTTCATGACTTGAGATCGTTTGTAACCTCACGGATTTTTGCGACTTGCTCGTTGCCTTCATTCTTTTCAAGCACCTCAACGCGTTTATTGAGCTTTCTTATGCACCGCTCTGAGGTGACACTATTGTGCCGCCTCTGGCTCGGGGTGGCATTTACAAAAGCCTACTCGTTCCGCATTGGAATTGGGGATACGCCCATGTGCGACTCTTGTGGAACCAGAGAAACAATTGAACACGTCTTATGTATCTGTCCCCAGTTCGACGTCGAGCGTGAAACTCGACGGACGGCATTGAACCGGCTCGACTCTGGACCATTGTCGAAAATGAAGATCCTTGGACCATGGCCGTATGCTTGGATGGCACAGAAAGCCAGAAAGCATTGTTACGATACCTCAAGTCGACAGGTCTTGATCGACCGTCTGTAGACTTGGTATGAAGCTTCAAATGTGCGCGAAACTGTGCTCTCTCTATCTCCTTTCTCTCTCTTTTCATCCCTATACCCCCTTCCCCCAGTGCAGGGTAGCAAACCGGACGCGCGTCTGGTTAACCTCCCATGCCTTTCCTCTCTTCTATTTCTCTCTGTCTCTCTTATGTGTTCGACCTGTGCCTTTACTGCCTCCAAGATTTCATCATGCTTTAACGACATAATAGTCTATACAAGACTCAATGCAATCTACTGTTCTTGATAAGGGGCCCAAGAATTCGTGCTTCGTATTGAGAGAGACAGTAAGGGAAAGTAAGACAAGGAGGTTAGCCAGTGTAAGTACCGGCTGGCTAGCTTCGTATTGATGCTTGCCAGTGCTTCCAGGACATTTATAGAATTGTCTTAGTGGCTCTCGCTCCTGTGAGCTCCGCGCTTGAGCAAGAGGGACATTTCCCTGTGGTCTTAAGGAACTCTTCCTTCATCTTAAACGAAGCTGCATTCACTGCTGAACATTTACCTGAGTGGCTATAATTTTCACATTCGATACATTTAAGGAAACCGGCGAAGATTCGAGACAGGCTAAGCATTCCTTTTGAGATATACGAAGCACTCAGATCAACAGAAATGGCAGCAGCAAGGCAGCGACGGACGCGTGCCAAACAAGGTTAATACCGAAATAAAAAAGCACCTAACCCGCGAAGTTGCAGAAAATTGAGCGATTAGCTGCACGTCGTCGCCGCCACAGCTGCCGAAGTTCTTGAATGTTTCCACACTTGCTACTTTGGCCAGAATTCCAGTGGGAGTGGAATGCAAAAACGCTTCCGTTACTTTGTATTTGGCTGCACGGCAGCGCCGTGTTATTAAATGAATGCAGGATTGCTAACTAAATGAGATGCGAAAGGCAGGGAGGTTAACTCTCTAATACCCAATGTGGTGCTTTGGCACCTTAAACACAATAAATAAATAAATAAATAAATAAATAAATAAATAAATAAATAAATAAATAAATAAATAAATAAATAAATAAATAAATAAATAAATAAATAAATAAATAAATAAATAAATAAATAAATAAATAAATAAATTTCTACCGAAATCTTCCGATGACAATCTGTGCCTGCTCGTTTCTGACGACAGCTTCTTCAAAGCAGTGTCTACCACTATACAGGGTGCTCATTTTTAAGTTTTACGGAACTTTTTTTAATCGCCTGAGGCAGGTAGCATAATTCTTATCGTTCAGCTGGGTTATTGGAAGAGGCAGACATTTGTAGCACGAGAAATTGACACACACATACTCAATTAATTAACAAAAATTGACTAATGAAATTCTTAGTTAATTACTTTAAGACACATATTGCAATTTACGAATTGTAGCCGGTGAGTTTGCAAGACACATCCACTTGAAATGAATTTGCAGGATGACACCAGTTTCGAGATATTGTTTCCCAAAGTGTAGGACGAAATACATGGGCGTTCCAGTTACTTTTGTGCTTCAATGTATAAAACAGCATTTTGGTTAAAAAGTAAGTGGAACAACAGTGCATTTTTACGACGAGTTTGATGGCACATGTCTCCAAACTGGTGTCATTGATAGATGGATGTAAAACTTTAATGAAAGTCCTGAGGTACGCGACTCAGCGCGCAGCGGGTCACTCCCCACGTTCTGGAAATTCATTTCTAGTGGGTACGCCTGACAAGCTCACCGGCTACATTTCGTAAATTGCAATATGTGTCGTAACTTAATTAACTAAGAAGTTAATTAGTGAATTTTTTAAATTTGTTGAATATGTGTTTCCACTTCTCGTGCTACTAATGTCCGCCTCATCGAATAACCCAGCTTAACGATAAGAATTATGCTACCTACCACAGGGGATTTCTAAAAATTCCGTAAAACTTAAAAATGAACCCCCTGTATATATTTACTGTATAGGACATCGTGTTCGCGGTAAATAAGGCCTCTGGCCGAGGCTGCCCAGTCTCTATAGGTCTTGTGTTAGCAGTGGTAGATCTTGGTCAATGTTGGTTGCAATCTTACAGCTGCGACGATGCATCAGATTCGTTGCAATTTCGGTATCTCTTTCAGAATCAGAATCGGTTTTATTAAAAATGGATAAAAAGATTACAGGCTGTTAATATACGGAAGGAGGTCTCGAAGTCAGAGACTGCAATGGGACCTCCTTTTCAGTTTAAACATAATAAAGTGCAGATTACAGCAGTTTAACACATCGTGAACAATTTAGATATAATAAATTTAAACATAACATTTACAATTTAAACATAATAAAGTACAAATTACAGCAGTTGTAACACATCGTGAACAAGGAATCGTGAACAAACAACACCTTTGCCACATAAAATCTACACTGAGTATAAAGTTGTGACCTCGGCGGTGCATAAACATTGCATAGAATAAAGATAAATAAAATTGTAAGCATCGCTTTTAGTTGCATAGTATTTAATTACCCTGACTTCGCTTCACATATAGATTACGACATGTATGTTGGACCTTGATAACTGTTTTTCTCGCTTTTCATCTAAGCACACAGGCCTCCCTCTCTCCCCCCCCGGTCCCTCCCCTTTCTTAAAAAGGGAAATAAAAGTTCATTCATTCATTCATTCATTCATTCATTCATTCATTCATTCATTCATTCATTCATTCATTCATCTAAGCAAGAGTTATTGTACTTTGTAATATTTATTGTTTTTGTTAAGTCACCACCGGAGACGCTCTTGTTTAATATCGCAGTATAAATAAATAAATAAACCGATCGTTTGTGGGCTTCCCATGTTTGTCAATGTATTTTAACAACCTGACGAAATGCCCATGTTAATCTGAACTCTCTCGCGCTTAGCTGCGTGCTCCATCGGCAAAATGACGCTGAAGTGCATTGGTGTTCCACGAGTCTTTCGTAACAGTCGTACCTTAAGCACTTCGGGACAAATCGTGAATTAGCATGTGTTTCATGGCGCCGCCTAGAGACGAAGATCTTGAAACTGGTGCCAGCTACAGGATTTCCACAATATGCAGATGGATTGACCCCTGACCAACATTTATTCCACAATTGCAACATGTGCTCTAAAGTGAATATAGCAAGAGATAATCAGCGTGACTCTGCCAACCTCTTCAGATCCCAAGGGACATGACCACTTTCCAAGCCGGTTCTTATTACCGATTGGTATGTTTATAATCATGAAAAACCCTCTTTTTTTTAAAATACCCCGGAATCTATCTATCTATCCTACCATCCATCCATCCATCCATACATCCCAAACACACAGATGAAAGTGTAAGATGATGTGGCAGGTTGGAATGTTGATGCTGCATCCTGAATTTTCATGTTGACTCGCAGCGTTCGGGTCCCACTTCGCGAGTTATTTTCGCCGTCTTTGGCGACAAAACGCTGTAAATCAAATTGGCGTCAGTTTTCACGAACGCTGAGAGCAAAAATCATGCAAACGATTTCATATACGGGTTGAAGACTTTGCGTATTCGTTTCCTACTTACTTTCGAAAAGTATAATTTAGTTGTATTGCGGGGTTTAAGTTCCCGAAACTGCACAGCGGTTTAAATTTTGCGATGGACTGAAGGCAATATGCTGTGTAATGTACGAGAGGTAGCACGAGCCTAATTATCTAAATGAACATTGCAGCTCGTCATGTAAGCAATGTTCGCTTCAACGCGTAGGCCAACGTAAGAAGATGAATGGTGTTGTCGACACAGACGATGACTTTAAATAAAAGGGGCGTCTGGGTATGCAACGTTTCGATTGCGAATGAAATCGCAGAAGAAAGCAGACCTACTTTTCAGAAATGATGCCACGTTTCGCGCCTTTCACGGGTCAGCACTGCGTGTGCTGCGGAGGAGCCATCGCAAAGCATCGATGCAGCTGCCGCCATCTTCCGGGACCCAAACGTGACGGCTGTTGCCATGACGACGCGCGTATGTGTTTGCGTGCGACTCTCCGCCGCTCACTGCTTTCACGAAGCGGCGTCAGAAGCGGATGGACATGAGCAGCAACGCGTCAGCGTCGAGGTGAGAAGTCGACGAGGGTGTATTTATTATTCGGTGCAGGTGGCACGCGAAATACAGCGGCAAAGGAAACGCGCAAGTATAGCGAAATTATGCTCTGTTACGCGTGTGCCCGTCATGCGCATTACGGAGACCCTTTTCTTATCCAAAAAACGATGCTTCCGAAAAAAAAAAAAACTATGGGACCTCCTTGCAGCAGAATTGAAGATTGGACGAATTGGATTCCGTTAGTCGTAGTTCTACTGCGCGACAGACGAAGGGCGTTCGATGTCAGTTGTCCGATGGTCTTAGCATGTACCACGATAACCTCCTTACAACATCACTTCGATTATTTGAAATATTTTATCATCAGTCTTCGCGTAGCAGTGCGTCAACCATTATGCCGTGCATAACGGTAGCACTTCGCAATGTGTTACTTAGAGAGATAGAAAAAAATATCAGCGTGTGGCCGAATTGCCACATGTTCTATGACATGATACCTTCAACGAGACATATATGAATATGTAAAGACGACGATGCCATAAAGCGCTAGATCTCTGTTTTATATGAAACCAGACAGCGCGGTTTAAAAGACGTAACATGTAGAAAAACTGAGGAATCAAATAAAAGAAAAAGCACCATTTTATCTCGCAATATAACAATAATATACACAGAAATAAAGCGGTGGGAGTTGAGTAAAAATGTCAAGATACCTGGCAAGCACTGTTGTCGGTTCATGTCAAGGAAACTTTGTTAGCCTTCGGTGGGTGTGAACGAAGACACAGTTCGCATTCACGTGTGTCCCTCCGAGCTCTGCGGGGCGGAAACCTTATCGTATGACTCTGCTGTTACTATGCGGTAACACAGCAGGGTTCTCTAACGTTCTGGTCTTGATGGTAATGGTGAGTTTGGATCGATTTATGTGCTTGATGTGAGCGGCGGACGCGAACAGCGACGACTCGAACAAAGAGTCGTTATGAAATAAATGTTATCGCTCTCTCTCTCTAACGTTCTGACAGCGCTGTGCACAATTCGGTGTAGCTGATTTAGCGAGCCACTGGTTATCTAATGATAATCAGTGAAAGCTCAGTTCCTGGCATTATACCAAAATTACATCACGGTATCTGTGACTTACGCTAAAAAGATTCGCCAACTTGCGTCGCAGCCCAGAATGCGCCCTTGAAAGCTGGCTTTTTCACAATAAAATGTTTATAGAGGAGAAGCCCACTTCTGCAAATCTGTTGCACACGCAAATTGTTTGCGTGAGTGTAATTAATAGAATTAAAAAAGTAAATGTAAGCGTCGTTATATACAAACATCAAAATAAATACAACCCCGTCAGTCAGCTTCGAACATTAGCCCTGTAAATCCGGAAACAACGTCATCAGGTCAGAGGGCACCCGCTTGCATTGATTGAACTCATACGTATATGTGAACTCCACATAAACGAAGTTTTACGAAGCCTTGCGCGCCTTCTAATTGCCATGCTACCGACACGCGATAAGGCTCTTTTTCTGAGCTCTGAAAGGTTGTTCACCACGCTGTACCCTCTTGGTCTCTGGTCGTGCCCGGACAAGGACACGCTGTCACAGCCCATGGCGACTTTCTAAATAGACAGTGACCTTGTGCAGCCTCCTTGAAACACAGTCGATCGGACTTCGGGCACAGTCTTGTGAACTTGCACCAATGTTTTCTGTGCTCATTGGCTAATGTGCTGTCAATGATGTCTTACATGTAGTATTTGTAGTGATGCACTTTAATCTTGGTGCAATATATCGTATAGTGACTATGCAGATAGCGGCTGTTCTGGCAATGCGCTTTGTGAGTGGACGTTCTGGGGTTGCCGACACACCATGCGCTGATATGCGTAGCCTCTATGTAGTACAGGAGGTGGTGCCGGAGTTAGTCGACGTTTTATTCAACGGCTTTTCTCACTTTCCGCACTCATTTCTTTTTCACATTTCTTAGTGGCTAGTGCTTATTGTTGCGGCTATAGGGACAGTTTGCTCTTCAGTGGGCTATGTTTCCAGAATCCCATCATTTAATAAACAAGAACTGCATGACCACGAAACACATGCTCGGGGGAAGCGCGGAAGCATACCCCACGAAGAGCTTACATGCAACGACGCGAGACTGACTTATCACTACCAATTTATCATGCCTTGTTCACGATTTCGTGCTACGTACCTCCTGTTAAATTGTCGGTTGTCAGCCATAGTACTTCTGTCGTTCGTGTTGGCCCCGTAGTGTCTGTACACTATGTCCCCCTGGCGGGCTTGCAGTGGCGCCGGAAGCAACGGCAGCGCGTGGCTACGCGCCCACCACGATCCGTACGCGTCGCTGTACGCGCTTCCGGGCGGCATTTGCACGGCGGACGTGCTAGCCGACGGCGATCAGCGACTCCTAGTGGCCGACCTGCGCAACGGAGGACGCCTACGCCTTTTCCGCGGAGGACGCCAGCAGCAGCAAGGCGAGCAGGCCCTGGCCGCGCTGCCATGCGGACTGGCTGCCTTTCGCACGGGTGCGTGTGAGTCGCCATCTTGGACTGTCACAAACGGCACACTTTGAGCAGCGTTGTCCTCCCATCACTGCTACTTGACTGCCAGCAAATCACTAGAAGCTCGTGCAGGCGCATTCCGCGAATTCGTGGTCAGGGGCATAGACGACTGAAGAACACAGGAAGCCCCATTCTGTGTTGTTCAGTCGTCTCGCTCACCAACTCGCCCAGTTCGCCATTTTGTTGATTTGCGTTCCGTGAGCACGTAACACTTATACCTATTACAGCAGTAATAGAGGGTCCACGGCCTCAGGGTTAGATATCGAAACTACAAAGCTCACATTTAGTTCGCTCATTTTGTAACTATGCCAGACGCACCGTTGTACTCAATGTTGGTGACGCACGCAACACTTATAGATGTTACAGCAGTAATAGAGGGTCCACGGCCTCAGGGTCAGTTGTCGAAACTACAAACCTCACATTTAGTTCGCTCATTTTGTAACAATGCCAGACGCATCGTTGTACTCAACGGTGGTGACAACTTGCGTCTTCATTCGACCACTTTGGTGCGCTGGTTAAGGCAACACCAAGGATGACAAGGACGAACAGCTGCAGTTGAAGTCTCATTGAAGTTGTGTTTGTATATATCGCGTCCCATCGTTGCACCCCTTATAACACAGCGCAAATATTGTATACGCATGACATACGCCAAGTGGCCCAGTCTCACTATAGAGCCTGGCGTGGCCACACGTGCAGAGTCCGCACCGCCGGGACAGCCTCCGTCCGTTGCCGTGGCAGCTGGCTCCTGTCTGTACGTGTACCGCAACCTGCGGCCCTTCTACAAGTTCAGCCTACCCCACACGGCCGCGGACGAGGAGGAAAAGGAGGCCTGGTCCAAGCATCAGGTACACAAAGACACCAACGTGTACCTTGACCCCACGGGATGGGACTGGGGTAGTCGGTGTTCTCTGGAACTACAAATCACAGCGCGCAACTGGACAAGACAGAAGGAAGACATACGCTTGCCTACGTCCCTCAATTCTTGTCCGGTCGCGCGCTGCTATTTCTAGCACCATGCACTAACCGTTGGTGCTCTAGTACCAGCACATACCCAGCGACCCAAGTTGGCATCAAAGAGATTCAATCAAGAGCAGCACAAACCGAGTGGCACATGCTCAGTGCTGCAAGTGGGTGTCAAAGAGTTTCATTGAATAGCGGTATACCTACCCTATTCCGCTTCTGCAGCGACCCACGTAGGCGAGAAAGAAGTTCGTTGAAGAGTGGCACATATATACGCATTGACACCTAAGTTGGTCCGACGATTGGTTTCGAACCCTCTTCCCTCATCACAGCAGCCCGACGCGCTACCCATTCGACCATGGATTACCCATTTGCCCAGGTAGGCGGAAAAACGGTTTGATACAAACATAGATAGATACAAACATAAATAGTTGGCCTATAGATAGTTTATAGTTGCTCTGCTGAGCACGAGGTCGCGGGATCGAATCCCGGCCGCGGCGGCCGCATTTCGATGGAGGCGAAATGCAAAAACGCCCGTGTGCTTGCGTTGTAGTGCACGTTAAAGAACCCCCGGTGGTCGAAATTTATGCGGAGCCCTCCACTACAGCGTGCCTCATAATCAGCACTTGTTTTGGCACGTAAAACCCCAGAAAGAAGAAGATAAATAGTTGGCCCCCGGAAAGTGAGTGTAAAGTACCGTAAGATTGCTACTGCATTAAAAGATAATTGAAACTTATCCGATGCTGAGAGGAATTGAACCCACAACCGAGGGTGCATGAAGTACAGCCACCCGACGCTTTAGCAGGCTGCACCACAAATATTTTTGTACTTGCCGCTTTTCAATGAACGTCTTTTACACCAACGCTTTAGCGAGCTGCGCCATGAATGCGCTGAGTATGCGCCGCTCTTCAATGATCTTCTCGCCAACGTGGGTCCCTGAGTAAGTGCCACTGGGTGTGCGGCAAGCGAGGGAACGATTCCCAGCGTTCGCAGGGACAGGCGCGCCACGCTTCTCGTCTCGGAGGCCACGCGTTGATTTCTCCACAGCGCCAGTAGATGGCACAGCGAGTCCAGAAATAAGCACGAGAACGGTTGCTGCATGCGTTTCAGAGGCCACACGCAGGCTTCGTGTTCTTAGGGAAGCGTGAAAGAGAAGTCCCGCTGCAGTACACGCCTCATACATAATTCGTTTAGACGGTGGCAATACACTGTGTCGCTATATGATTCAATGCTAACCGCATTACCTTCGACAGTAATCGCGAGATGGGTTAGGCCAAATTTGTTAAAGACATCAATCATTCATCACTACAATAAAAGCTCGACGCGAGGACCTTTCCTGCTGGCTGACCAAGCCTTGCCAAGCGTACCTTGTCCACTTCTTAAGTTTCCAATTGGTCTTTAAGAAAATTTTGCGCTGCGGGATTATTTCACAAGCGCTATTCCTTTATTTTAAGATGGCTTACGCTTGATACTGCACTTCAGTAGGAGCGGGCCGATCCGCTCCTACTGAAGTAGGAAACGTACGAAAGTGTGTGCCAACTTGGGCTAGTTGGCTGAACATAAACTTTCTGTGCTGTTTGTTCAGAATGCCAAGTAGCGTATTTTCTTCGCCCTTCCGAATTCGCAAGCGCTCCATCTAAACCCACGTACCCTCGTTACTCAGTGACCTTTTCGCTGTGGCGCAGGATCCGGCCGATCCGGACGCCCTCAGGAACGCCCTCGAGGCTCTGCGGTGAGTGTCTGTGTCGTTCGCGACGAGTTCCTTCTCCTCCTATTTGTGCGGCCGCAGTGAACGCACAGAAGCTCGCCCAGCCTGCCACTATAGTGGCAGGCTGGGCGGTTTCAGAAGGTAAGCGATGTGACGGCTACTCTATAGAGTAGCCGTCACATCGCTTACCTTCTGAAACCTGCCCAATGCTTCGCTCAGCCATTCGGAGCGATGATATTCACATAACATTACGGATGTGTGGGCCGGGCAGGCGGACTTGGCTAGTGCACTCCACTTGCTTTCCAGACAGTATGGAGTGCCAGCCTGGCAGGTTTTATAAAGCGAAGCTTTCTTTTGCGAACTCTCGCGGACTTTCCTGACCGTGGCTGCTGGGTGCTGCTGTCTTGCCGAATAGGTCACACTTAAAAAAAGAAAAAAAAAGAAACTTAAATGACGCTTAAGCTTTGCCTTTAAGAGTGGAACGCGATAGCATTCAAATATCCCTGACTGCTTCTCAGGCTTCCTGGTAACTGTAATGTAACCGTAATGTTTACCTGGAAACGCTGACGGCGAACGCTATGCACGAAGGCGAGCTTTCTGTTTTTTTTTCTTCTTTTTTCTTCTTTCCTCGCGGATGCGCGGAGGCGAGCGCCATCTGGATGGTGTTGCAAGGAACCGAGCGGGGCGCGCCGCTCCAACTAAGACTAAGGTGCCTTGATGCCCGCGCGCGCCGCGGGCATCAAGGGGGCGCTAGCATCGAGGCACTCTAACTAAGACAGACCTCAAACGGCAGCTGGAAAAGGGAGTTGCGTTTGAGTTTCCGCGTAACAGAAGTATGTTTTCTCGTATATTCAAATTACAATCCGACGCTATCATGTCTGTCGGTTGTGTGTAAGTCGTACTTCACAAATTTTCTGACGCGTTTAAATTCATTTAGTGCAGTAACGCCTATGCGCTGTTTTTATCTAACGGGAAACGCTGTCGACGCCGACACCGGATTTTCTGCGACACGGGGCCCTTAATGCTGTCGCGTTAACAAGAAGGTTACGTGCCCGATGGTGGGATCGAACCTCGGTCCTTCAGCACAGCAGCCCGACTGGTCCACAATATCGTTTTCACCTTTATTGTCATAGGCCACATTTCACACATATACTTCTCTCATGCCAACACGAACTACCTGTTTGAGATGGCCGCCACGTGTTTCACATTGCGTATAGCACGGGTTCACGGGAACACATGCGCGCTCGCCAGTTTCCTTTGCGCCAAATAAGCAGGAATGATATGGGCAAATTTAAAGAAGTTGATTGACCGCTTCACGAATACATCATTTCACACAAATTCCAAGATGTGCGTAGAATCTGAATAATTAATTACCTGTATTTAAGGAGATTTTGGTGCCCGTAGGTGGCGCCGGCTACTGCTCTTCTTCGACATAAAGATTGTGCGCAAAACGATGAGAATAACAGGAGCAAAGCTTAGAAAAGAATAGCGACATCATTTCTAAATTTCACGTACGAAACAAATGTTCCTGGGAGTTTACGAAATATAAGTTCTAGGTTTTGGCGCAAATGAGTTCCTTCTTGAGTGCCATGTTCTACCAACATTTACCATAACGGACAAAAGAGCCACGGAAGCACGAAGATTCCAGGAATCACGGAAACGCAATCAAGAATGAAAGCGCCGCTCTGTCGAAAGAATTCTCGCACTTAAGACTTCCGTTTCGCACAGTCTACACCAATAGCTTCTTGTATAAAATAAACAGAAATAAAATTTGATCTTTCAATGCTTACATTGTTAGATTTTATGGCTTTCAATTTCTTTCTAGGCGCGAGCTCAGGCAGAAACCGAAGTGAATTAACACAAAATAAAAATAAAGGAAAAGGAAAGCCATAAACCATGTCGAAGTTCTCTTACTTTTCATTTTTATTTTTCTTATGTTTTTTTTGTGTTTGACTTTTAATTAGAAGGCTAAGCAATTGTCAAAAGGCAAAATATCATCGCGAACAAGGAGCGCTTTCTCAACGTCATCTATTAAATGTGCAGATCCCAAGGCGGGATGGGCAGATTGACGGCACGCTCTCAGAGGTAAGCGCGCACACTGCACCCTTACGCTTAAGTGCCATGCGGCGAACGCATGCTTACGGAGAGACGGCTGTACTTGCTTTCAGGTTCCTGCTCTTGGAGCCGGATGAGACAAAGGCGTTCATCGAGGCCAACAGGGAATTCCCGCTCAAGCGGCATACGCAGGTCAGGTCCATTTGCTGCGAAGGCCCGATGCGTCGCTGCATCCGGTGGATGGAAATGGAATAGTTTTGCGAATGTTACGAAGCGCCAACCACGCGTAAGCAACGTACGGCTTAGTACGGCATTTCTCATACAACGCCAGATTCTGCAGCTTCAAAACACGCGGACACGAACCTGCCTGTTTCCGTAAAGACGAGAAAACAGCAGGTACAGTCAGCGACAAAATATTACGGGCCACAAAATCTGAAAAAAAAAGCTGAATATCTCCGGAGCCTCACAACGCAGCCTGGTATTTGCATTTCGGGCCTCGGCTAGAATATGTCAACAACATTGTCGTATACAGTTTTACTGGCTACTGCAACAGGCTGCTCAGGAATTGAACGTTTTCTGAGATCCTGTGGTCCGTAAAATCTTGTAGTTGACAGTACATTGTACCTATAAAACACGTTCTTCGGTTTGTTGTATTCCACTTTGCCTTAATAAGGCACAGCCTTAGTTTTAAAGCGAATAGCTTTCTTCGGCTATTTCGCCCATTTTCCTGGTCGGTGGCTGACGGTCGAACTTTCGATCGCCGCCAACACAACGAGCACGCTCGTCGCTAGCAGTAAACAAATATATTCAATAAAAACACCTTCGATACGAACGTAGTTCTCGCGAACATTGACTTCTATAGATATGGAATTTTCAACGATAAAAATAAATAAATATATATTTTCAAATTCTATTGAACATCCGGAGCTATTCAAGAAGTAATGAAAATTTACAATGGGCGAAAATGCGATGGTAGGACTTCGCTTCGTATAAGACATGCGTTCATAACATCGATGTGCATGTGAGCGAATAGCCGGGCCTCTCGACACATGATGTCGCGCTTTGGGGATGTCTGAAGGTGTAGGTGGTATGGGGTAGCGTTCGGGAAGCATTGCCTCCCTCTTCTTCGCCACCTTATCTCCCTGTGACGACGGCAGGGAAGGGCTCCAGCACCTCTTCAGTTGTACTGGTTAACGGCTCTGTTCTCTGTGGAACTACGCAGTGAAACAACAAACACTACCTTAATGTCCCTACTGCAACAAATATAGGCCTTCAAGCGAATTATTCCTTTAATAAGATGAGTAGCTTTCTAAATACGCTCGGCTATCTGCATGGTTACATTGACTATCATTGACGATAGTCTCAGCTCATGTTTTTTTTTGTTCACTAAGTGCTTGGCTTTCTGCTTATTCATTGTCTACATTTCAGCCTTAGTTTCAGCCTACGAAAATTACTCGTCAGAACTCTGGTGCTGTGATCACTCAGTTACCACAAGAATGATGGGTGGTAGCTCGGCTTAGTCCTTGTGATTTCAGGCGTTCTTGTGGCGTTGTTTGTTGCTGTTTATTTTTCTAAACATTCAAGCATTCACATATTTACAAACGCGTGACGGGAACAAGTCCCTGTCAACATGTACAATCATTGCCAATTGTTGCACCTATAACGCGCAACCCTTTGTTGAAAATGAATTATTACAAGCCACAAAGCCGTTCGAAGCCGTTCAGAAACACCAACCAAGGCAGAGCAAGAAACCCCGGCTGAGTGTAGCAGGGTGTATAATAAAGCATTCCTTGCGTCATGTGACAATAGAACTGTAAGCGGAGATATTGGTTGAAAAATCGTAATTTCCCGTCAAAATATTTTATTTTCCGATTTTGTATTCTATAATACGATTAAATAATCTATTTTAATTTGCAAAAGGAGTGAAGACTCAAACCAAGAGGCCGCGAAAAATAATTCTAAATGAGACATGGTATCCGTAGGGTCTTCATTTTTCCAGCCATGCTCGACCAGCATCACAAGCACAAGTTATGACTAAATGGCAAGTTTTCCTGGTGAAAGTAAAAGAAAGATCTAGCCCTGGCTGAACTGGCACCAGCTCATTGTGCAATTTTCATCAATGCTCAGGCATAGGCCATTTTGTTACGTATGAGAGGCTGGCAGAAGAAAAGCTGTTGGCTTGCTGTGTTCAAAGGAAAACCCGAAATGCGTTTAAATTTCCTAACAGCAAAATTTGGTTGCTGTGGCCGAAAACAAGATTTTCTCTCCCAACAGCAAGATTTGGTTGCTCTGCCCCAAAGCAAGTTTGCTCTCCCAACAGTGAGATTCAGTTGCTGTGCCCAAAACCAAGTTTGCTTTCCCAACAGTAAGATTCAATTGCTGCACCCAAAACACGATTTTCTCTCTCAACAGCAAGTTTTGGTTGCTGTGCTCAAAAACAAGATTTGCTTTCCCAACAGTAAGATTCAGTTGCTGCACCCAAAAACACAATTTTCTCTCTCAACAGCAAGTTTTGGTTGCTGTGCCCAAAAACAAGATTTGCTCTCCCAAGAGTAAGATTTGGTTGCTGTGCCCAAAACCAAGTTTGCTTTCCCCAGTAAGATTCAGTTGCTGCACCCCAAAACACGATTTGCTCTCTCAACAGCAAGTTTTGGTTGCTGTGCCCAAAACAAGATTTGCTCTCCCAACAGTAAGATTTGGTTGCTGCACCCAAAAACACGATTTTCTCTCTCAACAGCAAGTTTTGGTTGCTGTGCTCAAAAACAAGATTTGAACTCCCAACAGTAAGATTTGGTTGCTGTGCCCAAAACCAAGTTTGCTTTCCCAACAGTAAAATTCGGTTGCTGCACACAAAAACACGATTTTCTCTCTCAACAGCAAGTTTTGGTTGCCCAAAAACAAGATTTGCTCTCAGAACAGTAAGATTTGGTTGCTGTGCCCAAAACCAAGTTTGCTTTCCCAACAGTAAGATTCAGTTGCTGCACCCAAAAACACGATTTTCTCTCTCAACAGCAAGTTTTGGTTGCTGTGCCCAAAAACAAGATTTTCTCTCCCAACAGTAAGATTTGGTTGCTGTGCCCAAAACCAAGTTTGCTTTCCCAACAGTAAGATTCAGTTGCTGCACCCAAAAACACGATTTTCTCTCTCTCAACAGCAAGTTTTGGTTCCCCAAAAACAAGATTTGCTCTCAGAACAATAAGATTTGGTTGCTGTGCCCAAAACCAAGTTTGCTTTCCCAACAGTAAGATTCAGTTGCTGCACCCAAAAACACAATTTTCTCTCTCAACATCAAGTTGTGGTTGCTGTGCCCAAAAACAAGATTTTCTCTCCCAACAGTAAGATTTGGTTGCTGTGCCCAAAACCAAGTTTGCTTTCCCAACAGTAAGATTCAGTTGCTGCACCCAAAAACACAATTTTCTCTCTCAACATCAAGTTGTGGTTGCTGTGCCCAAAAACAAGATTTTCTCTCCCAACAGTAAGATTCAGTTGCTGTGCCCAAAAACAAGATTTGCTCTCCCAAGTGCAAGATTTGGTCGCTTTGCCCAAAAAACAAGTTTTTGCTCTCCCAGCAACAATATTTCGTTGCTGCACCGAAAAGCAGGATTATCTCTATCAACAGCAAGTTTTGATTGCTGTGCCCAAAAACAAGCTTGCTTTCCCAACAGTGAGATTCAGTTGCTCTGCCCCAAAACAAGATTTGCTCTCCCAACAGTAAGATTCAGTTGCCGCACCCAAAAACACGATTTTCTCTCTCTCAACAGCAAGTTTTGGTTGCCCAAAAACAAGATTTGCTCTCAGAACAGCAAGATTTGGTTGCTGTGCCCAAAACCAAGTTTGCTTTCCCAACAGTAAGATTTAGTTGCTGCACACAAAAACACGATTTTCTCTCTCTCAACAGCAAGTTTTGGTTGCCCAAAAACAAGATTTGCTCTCAGAACAGTAAGATTTGGTTGCTGTGCCCAAAAACAAGTTTGCTTTCCCAACAGTAAGAATCAGTTGCTGCACCCAAAAACACGATTTTCTCTCTCTCAACAGCAAGTTTTGGTTGCTGTGCTCAAAAACCAGATTTGCTCTCCCAACAGTAAGATTTGGTTGCTGTGCCCAAAACCAAATTTGCTTTCCCAACAGTAAAATTCGGTTGTTGCACAAAAAACACGATTTCCTCTCTCAAAAGCAAGTTTTGGTTGCTGTGCCCAAAAACAATATTTGCTCTCCCAACAGTAAGATTTGGTTGCTGTGCCCAAAACCAAGTTTGCTTTCGCAACAGTAAGATTCAGTTGCTGCACCCAAGAACACAATTTTCTCTCTCAACATCAAGTTTTGGTTGCTGTGCCCAAAAACAAGATTTTCTCTCCCAACAGCAAGTTTTGGTTGCTGTGCCCAAAAACAAGATTTGCTCTCCCAACAGTAAGATTTGGTTGCCCAAAACCAAGTTTGCTTTCCCAACAGTAAGATTCAGTTGCTGTGCCCCAAAACAAGATTTGCTCTCCCAAGTGCAAGATTTGGTCGCTTTGCCCAAAAAACAAGTTCTTGCTCTCCCAGCAACAATATTTCGTTGCTGCACCGAAAAGCACGATTTTCTCTCTCAACAGCAAGTTTTGATTGCTGTGCCCAAAAACAAGCTTGCTTTCCCAACAGTGACATTCAGTTGCTCTGCCCCAAAACAAGATTTGCTTTCCCAACAGTAAGATTCAGTTGCTGCACGCAAAAACACGATTTTCTCTTTCAACAGCAAGTTTTGGTTGCTGCACCCAAAAACACAATTTTCTCTCTCAACAGCAAGTTTTGGTTGCTGTGCCCCAAAACAAGATTTGCTCTCCCAACAGTAAGATTTGGTTGGCTGTGCCCAAAACCAAGTTTGCTTTCCCAACAGTAAAGATTCAGGTTGCTGCACCCAAAAAACACATTTTCTCTCTCAACAGCAAGTTTTGGTGCTGTACCCAAAAACAAAATTTGCCTCTCCCAACAGTAAGATTTGGTTGCTGTGCCAAAACCCAGTTGCTTTCCCAACAGTAAGATTCAGTTGCTGCACCCAAAACACGATTTTCTCTCTCTCAACAGCAAGTTTGGTTGCACAAAACAAGATTTGCTCTCAGAACAGTAAGAATTTGGTTGCTGTGCCCAAACCAAGTTTTGCTTTCCCAACAGTAAGATTCAGTTGCTGCACGCAAAAACACGATTTTCTCTCTCAACAGGAAGTTTTGGTTGCTGTGCCCAAAACCAAGTTGCTTTCCAACAGTAAGATTCAGTTGCTGCAACCAAAAAACACAATTTTCTCTCTCAACAGCAAGTTTTGGTTGCTGTGCCAAAACAAATTTGCTCTCCCAACAGTAAGATTGGTTGCTGTGCCCAAAACCAAGTTTGCTTTCCCAACAGTAAGATTCAGTTGCTGCACCCAAAAACACAATTTTCTCTCTCAACAGCAAGTTTTGGTTGCTGTGCCCAAAAACAAGATTTGCTCTCCCAACAGTAAGATTTGGTTGCTGTGCCCAAAACCAAGTTTGCTTTCCCAACAGTAAGATTCAGTTGCTGCACCCAAAAACACGATTTTCTCTCTCAACAGCAAGTTTTGGTTGCTGTGCCCAAAAACAAGATTTGCTCTCCCAACAGTAAGATTTGGTTGCTGTGCCCAAAACCAAATTTGCTTTCCCAACAGTAAGATTCAGTTGCTGCACCCAAAAACACGATTTTCTCTCTCAACAGCAAGTTTTGGTTGCTGTGCCCAAAAACAAGATTTGCTCTCCCAACAGTAAGATTTGGTTGCTGTGCCCAAAACCAAGTTTGCTTTCCCAACAGTAAGATTCAGTTGCTGCACCCAAAAACACAATTTTCTCTCTCAACAGCAAGTTTTGGTTGCTGTGCCCAAAACCACTGCTGTGCCCCAACAAGTTTGCTTTCCAACGAGATTCAGTTGCTGCACCCAAAACACATTTTTCTTCAACAGCAGTTTTTTGCTGTGCCCAAAAACAGATTTTGCTCTCCCAACAGAGGCTTGCCCAAAAACAGATTTGCTTCCAGAAATTTGGCTGCCCAAAACACAATTCTCTCCAACAGCAAGATTTCAGTTGCTGTGCCCAAAAACAAGATTTGCTCTCCAACAGAGATTTGTTGCTGTGCCCAAAAACAATTTTGCTTCCCAACAGTAAATTCGTTGCTGCACGCAAAACACGATTTCTCTCTCAACAGAAGTTTGGTTGCTGCCCCAAAAACAAGATTGCTTCTCTCAACAGCAAGTTTTGGTTGCTGTGCCCCAAAACACAGATTTGCTCTCCCAACAGTAAGATTTGGTTGCTGTGCCCAAAACAAGTTTGCTCTCCCAACAGTAAGATTTGGTTGCTGCCCCAAAACACAATTTTCTCTCCAACAGCAAGTTTTGTTGCTGTGCCCAAAACAAAATTTGCTCTCCCAACAGTAAGATTTGGTTGCTGTGCCCAAAACCAAGTTTGCTTTCCCAACAGTAAGATTCAGTTGCTGCACCCAAAAACACGATTTTCTCTCTCTCAACAGCAAGTTTTGGTTGCCCAAAAACAAGATTTGCTCTCAGAACAATAATATTTGGTTGCTGTGCCCAAAACCAAGTTTGCTTCCCCAACAGTAAGATTCAGTTGCTGCACCCAAAAACACGATTTTCTCTCTCAACAGCAAGTTTCGGTTGCTGTGCTCAAAAACCAGATTTGCTCTCCCAACAGTAAGATTTGGTTGCTGTGCCCAAAACCAAATTTGCTTTCCCAACAGTAAAATTCGGTTGTTGCACACAAAAACACGATTTTCTCTCTCAAAAGCAAGTTTTGGTTGCTGTGCCCAAAAACAATATTTGCTCTCCCAACAGTAAGATTTGGTTGCTGTGCCCAAAACCAAGTTTGCTTTCGCAACAGTAAGATTCAGTTGCTGCACCCAAGAACACAATTTTCTCTCTCAACATCAAGTTTTGGTTGCTGTGCCCAAAAACAAGATTTTCTCTCCCAACAGCAAGTTTTGGTTGCTGTGCCCAAAAACAAGATTTGCT
Organism: Dermacentor silvarum; assembly: GCF_013339745.2. NCBI lineage: Eukaryota > Metazoa > Arthropoda > Arachnida > Ixodida > Ixodidae > Dermacentor > Dermacentor silvarum. The sequence goes on from NC_051162.1 coordinate 132,642,100, forward strand.
CTCCCAACCGTAAGATTTGGTTGCCCAAAACCAAGTTTGCTTTCCCAACAGTAAGATTCAGTTGCTGTGCCCCAAAACAAGATTTGCTCTCCCAAGTGCAAGATTTGGTCGCTTTGCCCAAAAAACAAGTTTTTGCTCTCCCAGCAACAATATTTCGTTGCTGCACCGAAAAGCACCATTTTCTCTCTCAACAGCAAGTTTTGATTGCTGTGCCCAAAAACAAGCTTGCTTTCCCAACAGTGAGATTCAGTTGCTCTGCCCCAAAACAAGATTTGCTTTCCCAACAGTAAGATTCAGTTGCTGCACCCAAAAACACGATTTTCTCTCTCAACAGCAAGTTTTGGTTGCTGTGCCCCAAAACAAGATTTGCTCTCCCAACAGTAAGATTTGGTTGCCCAAAAACAAGCTTGCTTTCCCAACGGTGAGATTCAGTTGCTGTGCCCCAAAACAAGATTTGCTCTCCCAAGTGCAAGATTTGGTTGCTTTGCCCAAAAAACGAGTTTTTGATCTCCCAGCAACAATATTTCGTTGCTGCACCGAAAAGCACGACTTTCTCTCAACAGCAAGTTGGGTTGCTGTGCCCAAAAACAAGCTTGCTTTCCCAACACTGAGATTCAGTTGCTGTGCCCCAAAACAAGATTTGCTCTTACAAGTGCAAGATTTGGTTGCTGTGCAGAAAAACACAATTTTCTCTCTCAACAGCAAGTTTTGGTTGCTATGCCCAAAACAATATTTGCTCCCCCACTAGCAAGATTTGGATGCTGTGCCCAACAAGGTTTGCTCTCACAACAGTAAAATTTAGTTGCTGTACCCAAAAGGCTAGAGAAATTCAGAAAATTGTCGCCTAATGCGTAGGGGACAATTTTCTGAATTGTCGGAGACTTTGGCTCGGCTGCTACTTAGCTTTTGCTTTTGTTTCCCAAATTTGAGTTAGCCCATCCCCACATTTAAATTAGCCCACTTAATATCAACCCCAAATTCATGTTGGCTCATATCAAATGTAAGTTTGCCAACCCCTAACTTAGGTTGTCCCAATCCCAAATACAGGATCACCCACTCCCATCATCATCAGCCTATATTTGTGTTCACTGCAGGACGAAGGCTTCTCCCTGCGATCTCCAATTACCCCTGTCTTGCGCTATCTGTCTTCTGCATATCCATCTTCAACCCCACTCTTACACTTTCTCGGTTAAGGTCCTCAATCATTTGTTGTAATCATTTGTTGTAAGCAAGTTGGAATCAGCTAGCGCAAGACAGGGGTAATTGGAGATCGCAGGGAGAGGCCTTGGTCCTGCAGTGCACATATTTATAGGCTGCTGATGATGATTATGCGTTAGCTGATTCCAACTTGCGCCTGCAAATTTTCCTAACTTCATCACTCCCAAATTCAGATTGGGGCAAGTTCCCACCCCGAAATTTGGATTAGCCCATTCCGAAATTCAAGTTGGCCCACCCCATTTTCATGTATTTGCTATGGAGCGCTATGTAATCTTATGGGAAAAGTGTTATGCCTTTTTGCGTTAGAGACACGATTTTGCCACCGAAATCGCTGGGGTACTCGCCAAAGAATGCTACGCATTAAAACAAGATTTGCTCTCCCGACAGAAAGATTTCGTTGCTGTGCCCATGAACAAGATTAGCTCCACGCACTGTTCTTGATATTTGGCCCCTTCCATAGCCCTCCTGTGGTTCAACAAGGCCACATTGTCTTCGAGGAAGTTCTACAGGAAGCTCGCTGGAGTTCTGAGGGTATCACGTATGCAGAAGGAAAAATGCGAACTTTTTCTCTTCTGGAAAAGCTAGTCTACATTCTGGGGAAATTTCATGCAAATTTATCATCTGCAATAGTAATAAGAACGTGTAGAAACGTTCAACTTTGTTTTATTGCAATAACAATTATATGGACTCTTAAACCGGATTTCTGCCGTCGGCGTCGCCGTCGCCATCGCCCGAGGTTCCGTATAGATTCCAAGGGCGATAAGATTGTCGCCGCGCGCCGTATGCCCGAGCGAAAGCGCGCGGGGGACGCGCGCTATCACGGAGAGCGAACGCACGGCGGAAAGCAAACGCGACCATCGCGCGAAAGGCCGTGGGGGTATGGGAGGGAGGGAGGTGGGGCGGCGCTGTGCTCCGGCACCAAAGGCGTATCTTGCCACTCAATCTCCCACGCGAAACCAAGAAAGCGGGAAGGCAGCGCGGGAAGGAGGGGGGAGGGGGGCAGCTTCTTCTCTGCCAACAACTTCTCCTCTGCACAACCCCTGCACTTTGCCCTGCGTTGGCGGTCGCCCCCACCGTCTCTTATCTCCACACGGCTCTGACTTTTGTATGCACTGTGCATTCGCCGCTCAGTTTCCGTTGAAGCGATAGACCGCGCGAGCCTTCGCCCACTGCGGCGTTTTGACAGTCGTTGTCTGCGGTCATTCAGTGTGATCTATTCATCTTTGCTTGTGCGCGCCGACACCGCGATTGTTAATTCAGTTAGTAAGCGAATATTTCCAAGTTTATGCAGCCGATAAAACCACCATCCCTACTCCGAATAGCTCTCTACTAATTTGCTATCGCAATCGATGCTTCGCCATTCGGGCGAAACTGCGACATTTTTTTCTCTTTTATTTCAATTTTAAGCTGTTTTTGCTATTTGTGCACAAAAATGTTTAATGTAACTCAATCTGAGCCAAATCTTGGTGCACAAAGATTTAGAGAATGCAATTATTTAGGTTTTGTTGTAATATGCAGCAATTTTGGTCATGTGTAATGACGGCAACCAATCATCAATGTTTTCGATAACTATAGTCAAGATGAACAACTATTTTTTGTTAAATATTAGAGCGATCAAAAATAAAATAAACTTCGAGCTTATTTGCACTGAATAGTATATAAGGAGCAGCATAGGTTATTTTATACCAATATCGTAGGCCTAATGTGAAGCCCCAACCTTGCACAAGCGAACCTATTTTTCACGTTTTCTGGGGACACAGAAAAAAAATATTGAGGAACTAAGAACATATTGGAAATAAGGTTAAACTTTATATTCCGCCCACACTTCTTTAAGTTAGCTTTATCATTAATGAAAATGGATCTCTGAGGTGCATCTCCTCTGCACTGAAGAATGCCGCAAGCGAGGCTCTGGACTGAGGGCCTTTTCACCACACCACCCAACACGAAAATAAAGTTTTTTCTCTCTCTCTCCCCTTAAGCCATCGACGTATCTAGACACATAGAAGCTTAGTCACCTTGTACCGACCAAATTGCACTGCGAATCTTTCATTTGTCACCCCAGCGTCACCGCGACTAAGCCTAGAAAATAAGACAGCATTCCGAACGACGACCCCTGCTTCATTCTTCGACTGCGTCATTGCGTTTCCTACTAAAATTACTCGAGGCCGCTGCTGCAATCATTCTGAGCTAGCATGGAAATGATGATTTGTACATGGATTTGCCCCATCTTCGTGCTGCTGGCTTCAGAAGTTCTTGCACCTTTATATGCTTTATTGGCCGAACTTTCCAAGCAATCATTTTTTTTATAAACGTAGGAAGTCAATATACTCTACCGTACGCACATGCAAAACGCTTCGAAAACGTTGCATTTAAGACGCCATATATTTTTTACGATCAATTTGTAAAGCCACAAAGCCGTTGGGACGAAGTTTAGGGAAATTCATGTATCCACCGTTCGCATGCTCGCTGAATCGGTATACTTGCAGATACCGTATATATAATAGACAGCTTTGTTTAGCGGTTTTGACATGCGCATGCGCCAGATATTCCTCCAGTAGCCTTTGTGAGAAACTGCATCGTATGCGTGTTACGCGCTGAGCTCGAGCTTTGGTATGCACGCATTGCTTATGCGCTCGAGTTAGACAACGGCGTCACGCAGAGCATGCGCACTTGGACATTTGCAGATAGCGAACATGCAGTCTTGCACTGCGATAAGCAGTCGCAGATATCAGCGCGAATATGCGTCGCGTCCCATTTATTCTGATTCCACCGCTATGTGTTAGTCTGGCGCTGCTGCCACTGTGCATACCGTAAACGGAAAGTACATCCGGCCACGAAGGCTTTCGGGACATGGGATTTGTGAAAAAGCGGAATTGCCGCGAAGTTTAGGCAGATATAAAGCGTCGAAGTGAAAGTTTTAATCTGAATTTTTTCGATAAGCAAATTGATCTAATTATAAACTAGAAGCGACATGCCTTAACAAAGAAGAAATTTACATTTGCCTTGAATGCCACGTCGCGCAAAATTTTGTGGCTGGCTGTGGCTATATAGCTCATCCTGTCAAGTTCTGTGTACGTTTGTGAACGGCATCAGCTCTGAGACATAACTGCCGCTATAAGAACGCGCTCAAAAACACAAGGCACGAGGGAAGACAATCAAGATGAAACGGGTCGTCGTCATTGCTTTCCTTCCTGTTTTTGTGTGCGTCCTTTTAGCGGCAATTAGGTCTCAGAGCACGTGCCAACTATGTCAAAAAGAAGTTCTGAAGCAACAGCTTCTTGCGTAATCATGGACAATACATAGCACATGTGTCGCTCAGGAAAGGTCAGGCTGAGATCTAAAACTTGCTAGGTGTCTCTGTTAGAAAGCTGTAGGATAAAACCCTTTGCCATGCCCAAACAACGCTAAAGCTTTTTCTGATGTAATGCTGCAGGCTTCATAGAAGGGTTAGCTCTGAATATTACTAGAATATGGTCAACAGATCTAAAAACTCTAAGCAACCTTGGATCGTACAAGGGCATATGAGATTTTTTTTTAATCACGCAGTACCTTCTTTGGGAGTTGTCTAAGTATGCATAAGCATTGTGCCACTTGCTCAACTCCACGCAGCCCGGTGTCATTATCAGTGTTATGACGCTTGATCTGGCCAGTACAAACGGCAGCGCTGCGGCGACACGAACTGATGCGGACGGCGCAAGGTGCATTGATAGCGCAAGCAGAGTACTGCAGGTGGCGGCGCCAGCTAGGTGCGGTGGTGACGTTCCGATCATAAGCCGTTATCGCTCTTTAGCGTCTTGTCCACCCGTGTCGAACCACTATGAACCGTGATCGAAGGACCCCGGCGGCGGCACGGACCTATCAAACGTACTATGGCACGGCCGCGCGGAGCGTATCTTGAAAGCGATCTGCGAAGCGGACAGGGAGTGCGGACCGACGGCTGACAGCTGCGCGCACTGTGTTTTCGCCACTCCTCGTTGAAGAGAGACGCGCGGGCTAATATCTTGAAAGCGATCGTTTTACGGGAAGGACGGGAGGACAGTTTTCCCGTTGGGTAAGCATAGAAATGGACGCATTTAAAAATTTTGCGCGTAAGTGCGGCGACGCATTAACTAAAACAAAAGACCCCCCGTTACATGTAAAATTGATCGTAATATCATTGAGAAGAGAGAAAATTCTAGGGTGGTCATGAAATGATGAACCGAGACACCCTATACAGACCTCTCAAAAGTGAAAACACCATTTTGCTCAATGCATGAAGTAACCGTAAAAAAAAGAGCTCTGCGTGCGGCACGCACTAAAAGAAACAACCATGGATTAACTAAGAAAGCGAAAGACCTTGTGTGATAGCATTGCAAAAAAATAGATTGCAACCGTCGAGTTGCAAGAAACGGAACGTCCAACACGATTACGTTATAGTTGAGTCTTAGTAAATAACGGATAAAATTCCGCCGACAGGAATCCCGCTTACTTGTAATACATTTCAAAGGCGTATCTACGGCTAAGAGGTCTTTTATCTCAAAAATAAAACAAAAGCACTGACACATAAGCATGCTCAGTGACATTAACGGCCTTGCGCAATTTTGCGAGTTCAAATTATACACACAGTGAGCATGCTTTGGTCTATACCTTGTTCACGTAGGCCTTGGCTGCATGGGAGGAAATCCTTGACGATAATTCGCGCTTCTTTTTCACCGAGTGCATGGGAAGGCAGCACAACAAAGCCACCTGGCTGTAGCTTGGCTTGCATCTGCGCATTTCAAAACCGCAGAAACTTTTCCTGTAGGAGAAAAAGCGTACAAAGTCGTATGCTGCCCACGCTGTTTCCACTGGGCTTATGAAATTCCACTCGTAGGCGATCCTGTTTATATGGCCTATATACAGGCCGCTGCCTCATGACAGCTGGTGATTTCAGACGCTGTGTGACGTTGTACAGCCTCCGGTATCGGCCCAAGCCGTAACGGAACAGCTAGTAACGTTTCTTTCTCGGTATACAGTAAGTCACTCGTCATGCCATCACCCTCACCGTCTTCGTTGCCTTGTCGTTGTCGTCACAGAAGCCTGCGTCACGCACACAACTGCTCGCTTACGCAAAACGGTCCACCGTGCCGGTAATGCTTTGCGGAACCCCGAACGACGCTGGATAGCCAGCTACTTGCAAAATGCTTCGCATAACATCGATTCCCACATTGCGTGATATCCACATATATTTATCAAGACCAAGATCGCTGCACATTTGCCTATATGCAACGGACGACTTGCGAAATTCTGCGCGCCCTCTACTGTGCAATGACCGAACTACAAAATTTGGTTGGAAAGCAAGGCATATCCCCGATTTCGCTGTCGGTAACATTTGACAGCTTCTCGGCCAGCTGAGTTGGGCTGAGTCACTTGCGTTTCACGAGATAGCGATTAGCGCGGCCTCTAAGAACACGCGCTCTTCACCACTGGTCAGTCCCTTATGCTGTCTCAAGGTAAAAAGAAAAGAAGCGCGTCAGCGTCTATCTACGACTACTCATTCCGTTTCTCAGAAAATGGCGGAACGTCCAGGGAAGCACCTTTGGTTGGAAAATGAATTTTTTGCGCATGCGCATAATATTTCTGCGAATGGATCAATTAACATGGCACCCACCGCGGAAACTCGGCTGGCGTTGCGCTGCTGAGTGCAACGAATCGCGGGTTCGGTACCGGCCGCGGCGACCGCACTCCGATGGGGGCGTTCTGCAAAGTCCCACATGGAAGCCAAGCATTTTCTAACATCCACATACTTCGTAAAAATAAAGATACGTCGAAAAAAAAAGAAACTCGACGTTTCTATCGGCTGGTGTGAGTGATACGCCGGTGGCTCTGCGCCGCGGTGAACACCAATTCCTTTAATCTCTGTCGGGACAAACTCGCATATTTGTAGTCTGATTTCTTATGTTACAGAGCCTCATTTGAATGCGCAATGTGGTTTGCGAACGCTTGAACGTTCGTTGATAAGTGAACTTTACACCCTGAATAAACTTAGTTGCTGGTGGCGCTCCTTGTTGTCCTGTCTTTTTTTTTTCTTCTTCATATGATTTCCCGCCGTTTTACGCGATAACAGAAAAAGTATATTAAACCTTCTTTACACCCTACCTGGAGCTTGTCTTGTCCCCCAACAATAACCGTCACCAATCTTGCGTACACTTCTGTTAATTAACGCGCTCTACACTTGCCCGTCAGGGGCGAGCCTGCTGTGTAATATTCGGAAAAGTAATGTCGGACACCCAATTTGGCTTTGCCTTACGCCTCTTCCCCCTTTCCCTTTCGTCCATATCACTTCGGTCAAGGGCCGATCGCATCCTTTGTGGGGTCTCACACGTGTTCTTGGGACAAAGGAACGACAACACAGTAGTGCAAACAATGAAAAGGGCATTTATTACACCTTTCATACACTAATGCCTGCTAGCCGAATGCCTACTTCGCAGAACATGCCGATGGGCGCGCGACAAATCGAGGAAGTCCGACTCACCGCGACCGGATAGCTAGCGAATATGTTCGCCCCGTGCTGGACATCAACGCCTAGTCGTTCGCGTGTACGGTCACGCCGTACACGCGACGGTGGCGCGTTCAAACGTTCGAGTTCGTCTTCAGGTGCCCCGCTCCCAAGCCTCGCGAGACGGTCTCGCAGAGAGCGTGTCGGCACACGTGCGGCACGTCCGCGCCGCTCGCCGATCATAAGTCAAAGACGAGCAGCTAGACAGCATTCGCCCTTTTGCGTCCGAGTAACCCCACCGTTAGGTCGCGTCGGATGGATGGATGGATGAGGCTGAACCCTTTAAACCGGGCGGTGGCATACGCCACCTAGCCTTGACTATTAACATATTTTGTACTCTGTGGTGGGTGAAATTTCACCCCTGCCTTGATTTTATCCACCAATCAGATAACCTCTGTTTGGTTATTTCTACCCGCTTAAAGTCTATTTTGCCTTCACTGTCCCTAAACCACAATGCTTTGAAAAAATCAGCCCCGTTGCTTTGCACTGTAGGGTTAAGCCCTTTACAGAAAAGTATGAGGTGTTCAGCCGTTTCCTCTTCTTCTCCACACGCACAGCACAACGTGTCTATACCTTGGTACTTGACTCGGTACATCTTAGTCCGCAATACTCCCGTCCTGGCTTCAAACAACAAAGAGCTTCCCCTAGAATTATCGTAGATATTTTCTTTGGCAATTTCTTGCTTGAAAGTTCGATATGTTCCCAGTGCTGATTTCGTCCGCATCCCTGCTTTCCACAGACCCCTCTCTGTTTCCTTAACCTTTTTCTTAACCGCTGTTTCCTGGTCTGCACCCCTCCTGCAGTCCAAATATTTGATTGACAGTTTTCTGGTCAGCTTCCTCCATTTTGTATCAACATTCCTCATGTACAAATAACTGAAAACTCTCCTTGCCCACCGCTTTTCTGCCATTTCTCTCAATCGTCGGCAGCTAGGGAGCCTACATACGCATATAGTCCCGTATGTAGGCTCTCTAGTCGGCAGCGCAACACTCGCGCCATCTCTCGTGCTAGTCTCGCAACAACCCCGACCACCTCCGGCGCAAAGACACGTGGTGAAGCCGGATTGCAGGAGACGCGAGCCACGCGGGAAAAACGATATCAGGGAACGCGTGAAAGTCAAGCGTGCCCGCACCTTAGAGAAAATAACATTTTGCCATCACCACCGTCAGGAGCACCATATCGCGCTGATACGCGCATGCCGCTGGTGACGTGGAAGCTCAGCGTTAAAATAATGAAGTGCACGCAAGGTAGATGATTATTGTTGTGGGACAAGATTAGCCCCAGAGGGTGATCATTTTTCTTGAGTAGTTACACCCACCAATTAGCTTATGAGCAAATAGTTCTGTATGGCATGCATTCACGTGCCACTTCGAGGTGCCCACAGCGAAGGCGTGCTGATGCCGACTGTGCTTGTGGCAGGTGACCGCCCTGGGCGTGCTCAAGAAGAGCCTGGCGGACGAAGACGCCGCCAGCTGCCTGCTGCTCGCCACCGAGGACGGACGCCTGTTCGTGCTCGAGCCGGACGCATTCACGCTGCTTGCCGCCGTGCAGGCAAGTTCCTATACAATCAATCAATCAATCAATCAATCAATCAATCAATCTATCAATCGATTAATTAATTAATTAATTAATTAATTAATTAATTAATTAATTAATTAATTAATTAATCAGTTGTTTATTAAGCTTACTCAGGAACAACCCTAAGGTGGTCCTGGGTCGTTTCAACCCGTTCTGGCGCGAGAAAAAAATACAAGAAATACAAATACAAATACAGGGAAAAAACATGAAATACACGTAGCAAACGACAATTATGAAAAGGAACAGTTTACAATCAACAAAAGGCAAGGTGAATTCACAATATAGAAAGACGTATAATAATAATAAAATAATTATAATAATAACAATAATAATCATTATTTCAAACATTTCTTTACCGTGCCCAGCCACAGCCCTGAGGTCTGAGTGCTGGCGCACGCATACACTAATAAACAAAAATAAAAGAAACTACAGGAGCTGCCCCTCTATCAGTACATGTTGACAGAGGCGGTGCGAGTATGGATTAAAATAGTTCTTTAACTGTTTCGCAACCTCCGTGCCTGCTAAGAGTCAGTCTTTTATCTTTTACGTGCGAGAACCGAATGGTAGAGCTTTTCAAATTTCCAAAAAAGTTGCAGTCACTTCAGTATACGCTAAAGACGATGAAGGCGAAAGCCTGCGTGTTCACGAGGCGTTCATTAAATTACTTGACATTATCATTCCAATGCGTTGTTACTTCCCATTACTTCAGAAGCATATATATATATAGATTGTTGGACCAGTTGGTGCATCATGCAGTGTCGTTGAGCGGAATTACGTGCAGGAAGAGACCAAGTGGACAGGGACAGACGCTCGATCTTCCTATTACTTGTTTTCTCCCACCAAAGGTCCTGGGTTCAAGTGCCTTAATCAACTCTATTTTAATTACATGTACCTTAATCAATTATATCTTAATTAACTGCACCTTAATTAACTTCGCCTTAATTAACGCCATAGCTCATGGGTTCGACTCCCACAGTGGTCATGGATTCGAGTGCTTTAATTAACTCTTTCTTATTTACTTTACCTTAATTAACTGTACGGTAATGAACACCAAAGGTCGTGAGTTCTATTCCCAACAAACGTCGAGGGTTAGACCCCCAATTTTTGTGCCATTGACTTTTGGTGCCATTGAAATTTCCTGGCAGTCAAATTTTCGACCCACGAGCCATCTGAGGCCTTAATAACTGTTAGTGTAATATACTCCTTGAAACGCGTGCGTGGCCGTGTGTATACCTGCCTGCTGCAGGTTCCGGGCGCCGTGTGCTGCCTAGACGCGCAGGGCGCCTTCGACGTGGACTTCCACGTGGCGCTGGCCACTCGGGACGACCGGCTGCACCTCGTCAAGCGGGGCCACAAGGCGTCGCGCGTGCTCGCCCAGCCGGGGGCGTCCACCGTGGGGCTCTGCCACCTGGAGCCGGGACAGCTGGTGGCCGCGTGCGCCGACCGACGCCTGCGCGCTTACTCCATCAAGGTATATATGGTCGTTCTTCTAAGGGGGCGTCATTCATTACGCTTCGTCTCGATGAACTTCCGAGAAATCGTAGTCTTCTAAACGCACCAAGGCAACAAGTTCCCCTGCACATGCATAATCACTGCGATTGTTGGGTTTATAGCGCAGTAGTTTGTTGAACACATTGAAAGCCGCCTGGGCTCCATGCACTACACTCGCCGTTCCCATGTTTGTTGGACCGCCACACTTGTAGCTCCCGTAGACACTAGAGCGAAAGTTTTCTCTAGTAAGAGAGAGATTTTATTGATAGGAAAGACAGAGAGATCAAAGAATTACGTAGAAAACTTTATGGTTTGAAACAAAGTTATCCGATCATCCTCATCTTCTTGCGTCATACCAGTTGCAAGTTTCCCTATGTAGGTCTCATGTTTCAAAACCCGGACGCAGTGATTGGCGAAGAGCGTGCGGGTCCATTGATTATTCTATAGACAACAAAATTATCCACAAAGTGCCACTTTCACGAGCACAACGACGAAGTTAGATCTAGGCACGCGCGCTGTAAGCAAAGACAAATGAATACTATTTTAAATCAGCCCCCTTTTTAAGCAACGTTAGCCACTGATTAACTTTTTTAGTGGGCTATGGGAAACGACGAGTTTCATATTGTCGCTCACTATTGGCGCGCCAATTAATTGAGGGAGGGAGGGAGGGAGGGAGGGAGGGAGGGAGGGAGGGAGGGAGGGAGGGAGGGAGGGAGGGAGGGAGGGACTTGCCACCCGGCTGGGGCCTCACCACCCGGCTGCTCTACGAGATTTAATAGCGCCAGTGTGGTGACAAACTCTCTCGAGGGAGTCGCTCCACAAACAAAATATGTATAACCTTTACCTAGACGCTCAGTTTTACATGTGTAAATAGTTTTCTTCACTAGCTCATTCCAACCTCATTCCCTTCCCTCCAATAAATTATCCTCCTCTTTACTCTATACTATCTCCCTGTCATTTTACAGCCTAAACGGCCCCCTTACTGCTGATTGCTGTTCGGGTGTCAGCAAACTGCGCTAGACACTTACTGCAGTCAGCAGTAATTTTTTCCTTTCTTTTTCCTTCATTCATTTATCTGTTTATGTAAATAAACAACCAATTACTACTACCAGGGGTCCTTCAATACTTCAGGACCCTGCTACTATTGTAGCGGGCACCTCTAAATGTAGCTTCTCCGCAAAAACAGTCTTTGTGCGGAGAAGCCAAATTTTGACCTTCCCGCGTTAGGAACATAGGCAGTATCCACGTGTGCGTGTAAATTAGAACGTCTCCATTCCAATCATAAATGTCGTTCCAAGTAAATTAGTAAATGACTCGTTGCAAGCAGAGCGCGAACTGACGAGGACGAATCAGGCGGAACAAGTACAGGACGAGCGGTGACGCGTGTTCTCCCTATGTCGTCCATTTGCGCGCTGCTTACAATGTATAACTTGCAACTTGCCTGCTTCACCATCCTTCTAGTGGTACATTCGACTGGTTCCCACCGCGCTCCAACTCGGTTTGCAGTGATGCCGAGCCCTCTCTAGATTGGAAACCGAGAAAGCCTGTCCCAGCCGAACATGCTAGCTCCTCCCAGAGCAATCGGTGTAGCCCCGTGATCGAGTTTCTACACGCGGGGTACACCATAAATTTCCTAACACCGCGGAGACTAGACAACTACAACAAGAAGCCACGCGAACAACAATACGAGCGCCGACTAACAACGTATCGTTCATTCAGGAAACACCCATTATACAAGCCTGTATACTTTACGCACGCGCCAAGCACAGCATCTCATCGTGCATACCGTGCTATTCAATAAGACTATTTTACAGAAGCGCTTAGGTGCCGCCATCTTGGGCTGTTAACGCTGCTGTTTTACGGTACTAAAGTCGATTTACGAGCATGAAAATAGTTGTATAAGTGTCTTTCATGACCATGTTACGTTAGTTCACTTCTCATAAAACTTGGAAATTGTTTGTGTAACAGCGCAAGATGGCGGCGCTCATGAATCGAATATAAAATCGTCTATAAGTTGGGGGAGATCGTCGGCGAACACGCGTATATAAGCATCGCCATCGCCTCGGGTCGGAAGCCACCAACCGAGGGCACTCAACAGTGCATTGTACCTTCTCTAAGATGTCCCTGCTAACGTTAGTGCAGCGGTTTAACGCGGGAGCAGCGCATGCGCAGGGTCAGTGCGTGTGGAGCGTGCCGCTGGGAGCCCAGCCGCTGGCGGTGGCCGCGGTGTGCCGGCCGGGCGTGTGCCAGGCGGCGGCCGTGGCACTCGCCGACCGCCGCGTGGTGCTGCACGGCGCGGCCGACGGGGCGCCGACGCACGTGCTCAACACGCGGGACGCCGTGTCCGCCATCCACTTTGGCCGCCTCGGGAGGGAGGACAACGCCCTGGTCATGGTTGGCACCGGTCAGCAGTCTCCTACGCCGCTCCCTTTTGCAAATTCTCGTACCCGCTCCTCATACGAAAAAAGAAACGTCGAATTGAGGGAAACGCCCCCTATCTAAAGTGCAATGGCGGACGTAATGCTAATTTAAAAAAAGTTGACAGTCGCTTTAGCGTACGCTAAAGAGGATGAAGGCCTGCGCACTCACGAGACGTTCATTAAATTACTATGACATTTTCATTCGAATGCGTTGCTACTTCCTATTACTTGTTTTCTCCCACCAAAGGTCGCGGGTTCGCGTGCCTTAACTGACGCTACCTTAATTAAATTCGCCCTAATTAACACCAAAGGCCGTGGGTTCGAGTATCTTATATAACTATATCTTAATTAACTGTGTTTTAATTAACTTCGCCTTAATTAACACAAAATTTCGTCGGTTCGACTCCCACCAATGGTTGTAGGTTTTGGAGCCACTTTTTGGTGGCACACAATTTCGGTGCCATAACGCCGGACATCAGATTTTTCGACCCTGAGCAATCTAAGACTTTCGCCTTAATAAATAAAATAGGCATAATCTGATTCAACTCGAAGCGCCAGTTTTTATCAAAAGCCAATATGAAAATGAGCAACTTGAGATGTACGTTTTAGGTCTTGAAACTTGGTCAGCGAAGGCAGAGTGTCCTCGCATATGCATTTATTGACCTGATTCACTAATGTTGACGTCTTGCTTCTTGTTCATCATGTGCCTCTTATTTTCTGGAACTTTCATGAGATGACAAATGAACAATGATGAGTTGACTGTGTACAATGTTGTTGGTGTCGGAGGCTGTGTCACTGAAGAAGTGTAGCAATATACAGGGAAGACGGTGCTCTATCGATCGTACAAGCACGTCAAGGAACGGCCGTGCAGCAATGGCTTTTATTGTATTTGCTAAGGGGGAATGAGCTTACGTTCGCACATACATCCTTCAAGAAGTCACAGGTTAAAAAAAGAAAGAAACTGCAGGAACGCGGTCGTGACTTGTACGATATATTTCATGCAATGATTCCATAAAGTTATATACGTAGGAGGAAGCAAACCTTCATAAGATCTCTGTATGAAACTTTATGATCTGTTGTTCTCATTTGCTGAAAGGGAAGGCTGACGGAGAAAGAATATATTACGGATTATTTTGCAAATGAGGCGATGCTATCTCACACCGCCATTAGAGCACATATTCAGACTCCATTTACACAAGAAACGGAGTGAAGTAAACACTGCGCCCTTTTCGGAGTGGCACTTCTGTTGTTGAGCGCGGTCATTTCACGTTATAATAAAGTTTATTTCTTCTCTTCTTCTTTCTCCGTTGTTGAATTCTACCATAATGGTCCATCTTTAACGTCCTGGTCCTACCTAATTCGAGACAGTCAAGTTAGCGCCACGTTAGGAACAACAAACAACATGACGCAAAGTTAGGGACAACAGCGGGTGTTTTTGACGGGCTTCCGTGCAGTCGTGAACCGACACTAACAATGTTCATAGACTTATGCCGTATCGCTCCGTCTGCAGCGGCATCGCGAAGGCGTCAGGCCCGGAGGAGGCTACGCATCTTGAAGGCCACGTTACATATCAGGAGAGCGTGCTAACCGCTCACAAGGGAGTCTAGCGAGGGGAAGGAAGGATTACATGGAAAAGCAGGGACAAGCTCTCAAAGCGAGAGGGAAAATAAATGCATCCTTAATGAAACATAGAGCGCTATGGCGCACGACAAGTATGAGGTTGTACGAGGTTTGTGGACAGGAGTTATGCTTTCTGGACTTACATATGCAAACTCGGTGTTGCGGTTAAAATCAGAAATGCAAACTGGACTAGAGATTATTAAAAGGGCGGTTGGAAAGCTATCTTTAGAAGCGCATCGGGTAAACACCAACTAAGCCAGTGCAGGCGGACATGGGCTGGGCGTCCTTCGAAGTACGGGAGGTACGAAGCATAATCTGCTTCGAAAAACGACTGAACAATATGAAGGAAAATAGACTGGCTACTAAAGTTCTTAGGCACCTATATAGAAAAAGAAACGTCGACTCACAGTGGAGCAAAAGAACAAGGAAACTAAACAGTACGTACTACGTTAACCGGGCGGACAGTGACAAGCAACAAGGACAAGGTGAAGCTAGATAGCAGCATAGTGGATAGGCGCGATGGAGAAGAAGCCAGCGATGGAAATATATCAAACAGGAAACAATCAAATCAATGCAGAAAAGATTTACGATAATTCAAAGGGCAGCGCACTACTGTTCGAAGCGAAGTCGGGATGTCTGAGAAGAAGGTGATAGAAGAAAAATTTGCCGATGAGGACAATACTTACGTAGCTTGCGGAGATATCGCGGAAACCATAAGGCACGTTTTGTTTAGCGTGTCACAGCATACATCCAGAGGTTAATGAGGACTAGTGAGCATGCCCGATGTAATGAGATTTAGGGATAGTAATTTAGGAAAGCTTAATGAGTCTGCGGTAAAGGATAGCAAGGAACGAGCGGAGTATTGGTGGCGCAAAGCAGGGAACATAAAGGATAGATTTTAGGCCAATGAATTTCTTTCGGGATCAACGATACGTTAACACAAACCGTAGTTTCTAAATACCGAAATTAAGTGCCGATGAAAGGTAAATGCGATGAGCTTAGTGGCGCATCTGCCACCACCCCGTTTCACAGGGGACGCTCATAATATCGATCCATCGGTAGCCGGCACGCTCTCCCATTTTCACGGTCATAGAGATTGTGACTAAAGTCGAGTGTATGACGGCAGCCCGTCTGGTCGGGGATAATACATAGTAAAAATGGAGGGGCCTGGACACCGACCAAAAGGATTTAAAAGCGTTTTAACATTTCGGTACCCCGCGGGAGCCTCATTCACAATCTGTTGTGTACAAGGCTCCAGTGAGGAGCCGAAACGTCAAAACGCTTTTAAATCCTTTTGGTCGGCGTCCAGACCCCTCCATTTTTACAAAGAGTGTCACTGCGTATTGCTTTGCATTTTGCAAGCCGGCCACAAACGCTGCACCTAGGCGACATAACCACTTCATGGCCGTGCATGGTGGCCCCTCTTTCTGTGATATCATTCGTGGGCGCAACGCAAGCGCTACAAGTCCTTGTCGACCGCAGGAGGCAGCCTGACGGTGCTGATCCTGCGGCGAAACGCACAGCTGCTGCAGTCACCATCCTCGTCCCGCGAGGCGCCTGCAGGCGGCGCTGTGGGCGCTCCCCGCTGGAGCCTTCCCAAGAAGACCAAGCTGTTCGTGGACCAGACGATGCGCGAGAGGGAGCACTCTGTCGGTGCGTGGTCACGTGCTCGAGCGCTAGATTGATCACGTTCTTCCCCTTTACTTTACAATCCTCACTGGGATGCTCAAGAGGCACGACGCAAAATGTTCCGGCATTACGCGAGCCAGGTTTGCGCGCTCGTCGCCGTCGTCAGCCACACGGCAGGCGATCGTCACGCCACCACATATCAGTCTAACCTCTCCCAACAGCCACCTTTCGATGAGCGCAGCTTTCTCCGAGCTTAATAATGCCCGACGAACACTATGGCGCGCGTATCGTGCGGAAGAGTAATGAGGTTTGAGTTACGCATCAGAAAAAAACTCTGGACCAGCACATGTTCCGTAATGTCTGTCTGTTGTATCGTCCTTTTAATAATAATAATAATAATAATAATAATAATAATAATAATAATAATAATAATAATAATAATAATAATAATAATAATAATAATAATAATAATAATAATAATAATTTCTTTATTTCCGATCAGTCTGATGGAGGAGGCCGAGGATAAAAGCAGCTTGACTGAAGCCTGCAACCCGCTACTGATTGCCCTTTACAAGGCTGTCAGCAAAATCAAACAAGCGTCTTTCTTCCACGGCTTTAGCGTTAATGCTCCGCACAGGAACTCTCGTCAATTTATTGTGTTGTGTCTGTGGTCGCGCTTTGTTCATCTTAAGCATGTACACACCTACTGCAATGCGGCCACCGCTTGAAATCCGACGGAAAACCAGAAGCGGGCTTTTTTGCATGAAGACATTTATGGTGGCAAAGCCGCCTTACAAGTCGCCTGCCACATATGTTGAAGGAATATTTCGAAGGAGCGTTTTGTTAAAGAAACATTTTACGCGCTCTGTTTCTTTCTTCTCCCTCCTTCTTAAGCGTGTCTTTCATTGTAGCACTAATATGTATTCCTAAGTATTCAACCAACACGCCTTGACCCGCCGTGGTGGCTTAGCGGCAATGGCGCGTTGCGCTGCTTATAAGCACGAGGTCGCGGGATCAAATCCCGGCCGCGGCGACCGCATTTCGTTGGGAGCGAAAGGCAAAAACGCCCGCGTACCGTGCGATGGGTGCACGCTAAGGATTATCAGGTGGTCAAAATTTCCGGAGTGCCCGTCAATACAGCGTGTCTCATCATCAGATCGTGCTTTCGGCAAGTAAAACCCCAGAAATTAATTTTTTAGACCAACTCGCTCAGCAACACATTTTACTGAACTATACTTTAAACTAAGTTGAGCTGTATTAGTAAATTACTCTCGTACAATACAAAGTCACTCTAATACCATGATGCGAGGCTTGATAAGCCAGAAATAAGGCAACAGTGAAAGACGAGTGGCACCCGCACCAGATAGCCGTGACGTCATGTCATGGAGTTAAATACTGAACGTGGCAAGTTTCAAGAATGTTTACTAAGCCACAATGCAGCAGCAGGACTGATCCGCGAGTTTGCTGCCGCGTGATGCAACCCTTTCGTTGTTTACAAACGTAGGCCCTGGACGGCTTCCAGTTTTGCCCATTGACACAGCCTGCTACATTTAGCGTGCAGAAAAGGCAATCGCAAGTAGCAGGAGTGCGTTAAAACAAAAGCCTGCCGACTTTCAACTCTTTTCTCCCTGCACATAATGACAATTTTACAAGTCAAGCTTGCCGTAAGTTACACGAAAAATTATACGTGCTAGCCTAGAAGCATTGTGCGCCTTTCTCTGGGTACCGCAGAAAGGGTCTCTGGGTCGCACGCTCACTGCTGTTATCACGCGCGCGAAACCGTTTATGCAAATGCGCGGTCATCTCATCATTTAAGTTGTCCTGTAAGGACTATATATAGTGTCCTCGGGGAGTTGTAGCTTTAGGACGGCATTGTCCAAACTTCGAATAAGGCTGGTTGGTTTTTCCAAGTGCAACGTCACATGACCCCTTATGCTGTATTCTGACACGTTGGAAATTCATTGATTCATTCATTCATTCATTCAAAACGTTTGCCCGAAGACAAAGCATCGAAAGCGATAGCAAGGCTTAGGGTTGCATTCGATTTCCTCGCACTGTGTTTTACAATACGATAAGCGGAGGCGACACATGACGAAACATCTGCTGTTGTGCAACAGGAGCAGCGCCCTGGCAGAGCATCACAGCGCTGGCGCGATGTGAGGCACCACCTCGATGGGGCACGAGATGAGAGTGACGGAATATCGTCAGCGCTTGACAGCGCCAAATGAAAACATATCTTTCGTTTACTATCCACTGCATGCGCCACGGTGTCTCTGAATAAATACGCGCACAGCTCATACACTGATGAGGAAAATTAGGGCAACAAAAAGACGATGCACGAAGGAAGGGAATACGAAGACAGCTCACGGCACAGCCGGCTCAGCAGGAACGCTAATGTGTGTTGGCACAACGCTCCAGAACGTTTCACCGACTGCGGCAGAGCCGACTGAGCGGACCATGACGGTGCGTCTACTTGGCTGCCGTTTTTACCGCCAAACGCACTGCGCGTCTTTCGAGGTAGTAAGTGCATGGAGGAAGGAAAAAGTTAGTAGATAGCATTACGTCACGCAGCCAGCTTTGGCAAGCGAACGCTCCGTGAAGCCAGCCCTTTGCACAGTGTCGGCCCAACACGTGACCTCTTGGGTCGAGATCACGGAGCAAGAATCGAGATTTGCCGAAACGTTTGGCACTGTTTTTTTTTTTTTTTTAATCAATGTGCACTTGTTCGGGGGTCCTGCCGCAGCGCTGCATGCAGAGCGGGAGCCCTAAGGGCCCATTCACATTTGCGACTTGGCGAGGTCGCGCGACCAAGTTAGTCGCAAAGCGACCAGTCGCAGGTAGTCTCAAATGGCCGCTTTTCTCGAAATGCGACCGTTTCGGGCCAGTCGCTCACTGCTCGATTTTTCAGTGGCGCGACCGCAGTCGCAGAACAGCTGAACCAATCAGATGCGAAGGAACAGGACGTCCGTATACGCTGACGCTTATTTTACGCGGCGATGACATTTCGCGCAGACGTGAACGGCATATCGCGAGACATTTCGGTTTAGCGACTGGTCGGTCGCATTTGTGACAAATGTAGTTTTCTGGTCGCCAGTCGCAATCGGTCGCGGGGCGTCGTCTAGTCGCAAGTGTGAATGGGCCCTAAATTTTACCGTGCGTTAGACGTGGCTGTCACGTGTTGGAACGGCACGCTTGGCTTCAATCACGCTGCGCGATGCTCCCTCCCAACTTTTTCCTTCCTCCATGAGTAACTGCATGACGGAAGCACCCGCACGTGTCTCGCAGCCATGCACCGGGGCTTCCTGCGCGACCTGCAGCGCCTGCGGCTGACGGCAGCGCGCCACTACCACCGCGCCGTGCTGGGAGCTGCGGCGCCCGCCCGCTCCACCGACTGCACCGGAGAAACGGGCCCCGTGCTCGTCCAGCTGTCGGCGCAGGTGCAGGGTCTGGGACCACGGCTTGCCGTCCACGTGCGTCTGCAGTCGTCGCGACCGCTCAGCCGGCTCACCATGATCGTGCACGGTGACGACCAGTACCGGCTGCACAAGCCCACCATGCAGGTATGCGTCTTTGTCAAGAAGTTTCAAAGCTACTGCGTGAGCTACAAGGCCTGTTGTAGGGCTCTTATGTTCGCACAAACCGAAATGTCAAACATTTATTAGAGTAGAAATTATCCGGACACTCGAGGCGCGTTCTTGCCGCCGCCGTGCTGTCCCGGGTGAGACTGCGCATGCGCGAACTACACGCGCTGTGTTGGAGGTTACGTGATCGGGTGCGGGTGCCGAGAAGGCTGGGGGCTTGGCTTTCGCGTGCGCCCAATGTTAGAGGTCCCGTGATATGCCGAGTTCCGGCGTCGCGGCACACTTGGAGCGGCGACGGGGAACGTTCGCTTTGGGACAAGCACGCGCGCTACCTTCTGCCGGCGTTTCTCAACATGCCCGGCATTTGAGCGCCAATGTCCGCGGTCATCGAGTGTTCTTTGTATACTAACCAAGCACCACGCGTGTCTTGCACTATTCTTATAGTCGCTTATTAACCTAAACATTCGATTACTATCACAAATACGCGTGGTCGACACCACGCTTTAGGTTAGTAAGCGAATTTGTACTGCCCGACATAAAACTACGAGCCCTAGACTTTGATATCGCTTTCGATGCGCCGTCTTTCGGAAGAAACTGTGACTTTATTCTTTTTTTTTTTTTCTACGTGGGGGAGGGGGAGTTGATAAATCACCTCAGTTCCCCTTTCACATGCCTGCAGCTGGCCCCTTTTCCCGACGAACCTTTGGTCTCACAGCACATGTGCTGTGTTCAACCACGCTGCAGGTGGCATACCTGGTTCCAGGCCTTGCTTACCGCTACACCGCAATGGTCACGGCGGATTCCGGCGTGCCCGGAGAACTCAAGGTAAAATGTAGTTTTTCATTAGGCTCGGGCAGGTGCTTTTGCCGTTTTACCGAGACAGTGAGTAGATTACCGCGAATAGGCCTGTTTACTTCACAAACCCGGAACGTCATTCAATATCCAGGAAAAATAGAATCTTTATTGCTAAGCACGAGAGTACATTCGTGTAAAAACTAATGCTACTTGAGTAAAGAAAAAAAAAAAGTTCAACTACATTCCTTAACTAATGATTGGTTTGATGAAATATATCGGCAACCGAAAACTCACTCCAGCGTATCAAAAACGCTTATGTATTTTGCGCTGTATACCGCGCTTAAATCAGAAATTTAGGTATCAAACTCATCGTAGCAAAAGTAAGTTGGACTTTTCGGCGTTTATATGTTTGCCGTTTACTTCTAACACAACTAACGGTTTCGCATTTTCTCCTACCTTATAACCCCGACAGTAGGCGCTTGTGTTAGGACGATGGTGACCGTCGTGTCACACACGAACGTTATCACCCACCTCAAGCAAACTGCAGAAAAGGCGATCATCAAGGTCGTCGCTTCTGCAACCATCAGCGGATCTCCGAGTCAGTAATACCGCGTAACTAAAAATTGCCGGTCGCGTCAGCCAATCAAGAACTGGCATGCATATACCAGAGAAAAGAGGCTGTTTGACCAAAGTGCATCGCTAATCCCCCCCCCCCCTGATCATTCCATTCAAAAGGCGTCTAGGGAAGGATTAGCGGCTGCAATAAATAGGCCAACCACTTTTCCCAAATAAGAATGTGAAACTGGGCGAGTTGGAACAGATTTACAGCGCAATAGGACAGAGGCAAGCCAGAAGGGAAGAAACGAGCGCTCTTTCAACTGAAGGTTTATTCAAACGTGTGCCGATTAAGTATACAAAGTCAAAATGACAACAAGAAGATACTGCCACGAGTGTGATGACGAAGCAGCGTTCACGAGGGCAAGGTGCAGTTATGGTTTAAGAAAAACAAACATTGCTGCTCAAACTCACAGACGCATCACTGACGTTTTTTCATGTCCGGCCGTTTCTCAATATTGTTTCGCATCATTATTTGCCGTCATCTGAAATGTGAAGCTAAAGGCCTTCACATCAGGAGGGCGTGTGCGAAATAACATGTGCCTTCATTATGCAGTTACATTATTGTTGTGTTCACGAACATTACATGTAGTTTATTACAACAGTTGCGAATAAATACTATATGCGATTAAATACAAAAAATATCAGAGACTATTGCTACTGGAGCACATTGGCAATGAAAATAGAGCAGATGTAACTTTCACAATGTATAAACAAGCGCTCGTCCGTCCGTACTGTGAAGCTTTCATAGATAATCCATATTTCGCAGAACATTTAATCACGTAATGTACTCCACAAAAAAGTGTTTTCGGTTCTTTGGGAGCAACTGCCACACAAACCAACACCCCATGCACAAATTTGCCGACCGCAGCGTGTGCACGCTTCCATTCACTGCAGACAAACAATTAACCACCCAAGGTCCTTCAAATCACGTAATGCGAAATCCATTAGACGTAAGGCAACCTCATTCTTGCACTGATGCCTTCTTCAGACTTCGTAACAGAGCACGACACACAAGAGAAACTTCGGCAGTGGAACTTGCGCGACAGACTGCCTGTATACATTGCCATCCGCAGCGCAGTACGAGCACGTGTCATGGCGTAGACGCAACTCAACACAAAAGGCGCGATCGGCCCCGCGCGGACGCTCGCGCGCTTGTTTCCATGGAGACGGCGCGTGCGCAACCACGTGGCTCCACTACCTACCCTCCTCCTTCGCGCTCCTCCCTCGCTCACCCCCCAGTGACCTAGCCCCGTCAGCGTCCCGCGTCAAGCGGAATTACGTAGTCATAGTTTCCGGTTTTAAGCGGAAGCGACATCACTGCTGCATAGCAGAGCGAGCGTGCCACCAAGGAGGTTATATACCTCCCTGCATGCAACAAGTGAAAATTCAGGAACAGGAAATCCAGTAAGTGGAACAACCGAAAACGGAAACTCCGGAACCAGAAACTGCAGAAGCGGAACTGGTGTGAGCGATGAATCAGGGAACAGCGGCCCACATCAAAGGTCAGCGCTACTTATCAAAAGCGGCAGTGACACGTGGATGGAGGGGCTTTGGGTGGCGTGGACCTGCTCGGCAGCTCGGGCGGCAAGATAAAAGAATGTTGGCACTTTGTTTTATTCAGGGGAGTTTTCTGGTGAAATGCTAACAGTTATTGTTGTAAAAGCTTGCACAACCAGCACCACTCAGCCAGACTAGAGCTTGACTGGCAGTCTATTGGCCAGCGAATGGTCTCAGCCATATTTATATACAGAGGCGTCCTTTCTCTACCTTGGTGTCGAGATGTTCCTTGACGTTGTCGTGCCACTTCTTAGCAGTCAAGCACTACTACCTTCTTGCCAACACAGCTCTCTTGTTGCGATGTGGCCAATCTGTCTTCCCCTAAGAACCTCTTGCTGAATTCTCCGAGACTTTGACCGTTCTGGATTCTTTTGTCTTCACATGTCATTCTCGAGTGAACGAATAACAGCGTGAACTAATGAGGACAAGACAAGAAGGCGACACACACATGCACAGCACATGTGTGTGTCGCTCTGTCTCATTTCGTCCTCGTCAGTTTGTTCCGATTCATAGTGAACGAATAACAGCACGAACTAGCCAGACAAGCCTACAAAATTGTCATTCCATGCATACAGCAACAGAGGAACTCCAGTCTTCAGCTTTGCCTCACTATACTGTGCTGCTGCTATCACATTTGGATTTCCCCAACTGCAATATATTCAGTGGTGATCCTATGAGGGGAAGATCAACTACTGCCGTGCAATGCAGGTGGTCGTGGCTAGGCAGACGAGGGTCCTGGCAACAGCTCTGGTGCAGATGCCCGCACTGGATATGCCTTAGCTACGCTCACTGGATCGCAACGAGTAAGATGACCTGGACGCCCATCTGTTAATAATAATTTTTTTTTTCAAATACATGCAATTGTTCTGACTCTTGTTAATATTATAAGCACATACTAATAGCGCAAGCGTACCTGCCAGCCTGCTAACTTCGAAATTTGCTAAATGTTTTAAATTCTAATTTGCAATTTCTCGTTTGATATGAGCACACAGATTTTAAGGTTGCCACCTGTGCCTCACAGTGCCGGTCACTGGTTCAACCCCGACATCGGCATGCTATTTGCCGGTTCTCTATAAATTGGCACATAACCTGAATCACAAACGCTCGGTCAGGCGTTTTCTGGGAGAGTTGGAAGGTATGCACATGTAGTAATCCACACTTCTTTCTTGTTTAGAGCAGCGAATTTGCGCACTGCAAAAAAAAAAAAAAAAACTGTACGTTGCTGGCCACTGTGAGGGACAATGCTTATGAACAGTGGAAGCCACAAGAATGCACATGCCACACAGTATACAGCCTGGTACCTCGCATATGCTGTGCTATTTATTACTCCTTGCTCTGGAGCAGTGTTGAAGTGTGGCTATCTGTACCAGCTCAGACCAAGAATTAGCACATTCAATACAATGGTACAGTGGCAAATTAATGAGCTTAGAATGTTTACTGACAAAGATGCATTTCCCATCATGATCAACCAGCAGAAAAGTGAATGAAAAAGGCGCCACAGCAAGAAGTATGAGAAAAGCACGGTGCCAATGGCTCCACTAAAAATCCCCACTTGCCACACCTTCACTGAACACAGGTTGCCCAAAATGGGAGAAGAAAAAAATATAAGAAATAGACAGAGAAGGTGCCTTGGCTAACAGCCATTTATTGAGTAAAAAAACTACATACTTCACATTTCCAGCGCTCATATACACACACGCCTAGAGGCACATAGTATTTGCACAGTCACAAACTGCAGGCTGGTTGCGAAAGGCACAGCTGCTCTTCTCCCACTTGGAGCCAGGCTCCTAAAAACACAACCTCAGAAACTCTGATCCCTTTGAGGAAACATCAGCTTTTTTGCACCGGCTGTTGGAATCACAAATAAGGACACACACCCAAGCTGTGCATGGTGCAGTTGCTTCAGCTGCACCCCCTTGATTTAATCAGAAAATTTCTGCTAGCAATTTTATTCGATGCCCAGTTGATCTGCAAAAATTAAAGGGACCCTAAAGAAAGCACTTCAGTTTAAAGCAGGTAGGCTTAGCCTTCAAAATACATGTTGGCATTGTTCTAGCAGTAAAAAAACTGTTTGTTAGCCCAGAAAGACAAAACTGCTTTTGAATTCTGCAACGACACTGCTATTCTGATGACATCAGTGTGATGTCAAGGGTTTCATGGTACTTTGAGTGTATTGAATTCTTTTTGAGCAAAAAGGCAAATAACCCAAGTTGAGATTGAGAGTCCTAGCTTTCGCACAAATACAATGCAGTCCTTTCTCACAGGAAGCAATTACCTAGCCCCATGCAGGTGCTACCAAAATCTGCGAGATCACAGGCAATCAGTGCAAGAATCTCAGTGTGGTGTTGAAACCTACCTTTCATTTCCACATTATCGCAGGTCTTATCACGTCTCCACTCGCAGTAAAACTGATGAGCCTGCAGTTCAACCAATGCAGTCTGCGAATCTAGGCAAAATTAACAAGTCACCTAAGGGCCCCTTTAATTCACGTTTATAACGAATCAAGTTTTGCACTACTTGGTCCCCCTCATAAAAAGTTTATTTTCTTTTTGAACAGCATGTCCAAGTTGAAATTTTCCATCAGACATTCATGGAGGTGAATCAGCTGAACCATGCACAGCAAAAATGAATAGCCCTACACTATCAGTAGAGAAATGTATGCTAAAAATATAAAGTGCAATAAAAAACACGCAAGCTGATATAAAAATGAAGACAATAACAGAGAAAAAATAGGAATAAGAGAATAAATATAACACAATATTAGTCGGCCCAGCTGCCTAAGAAATCTGCCAAGACCATGGCACAGAACACACAAGAAACATATTACACTGTTAGTAGGCTTCTGCGTTGCTAAGAGGTCTACAGAAGGCCATTGAGAATTCAGAATGCAAAGCAAAGATGCAGTGCCGGCTGTTGAGATGAGATGCCCTCAAAACCACTGCCCTGTGCCAGTGCATCACGCTTTTGCAACACAAGCCTTTCCTGCTGCAAATGACAAAGCAATAATAGCTCCCATATGTAAATGTGAACATGCAAATAAGAGCACTAAGTGTAAGTGAACCTTTTAGCTATTCTGTTATCTTGGCCTCACTCAAATTTGATACATTGGTGAAATTTTATGGTGCATACAGTTTACTGCCATGGTTGGTTGCAGTACTTGCCTGTTTTGTTCAAGATAAATCAGAAGCACTATGCAATGACTGCAGTGATACCAGACAAAGGATGTAGGTTTGCAGAAGTCTAATAGCAATTCCATGCCTCACTGTGACAGTGAAAAAAATTAAAAAAACACAGCATGTACACTACATTTTGTCCCAATGATGACAGATGCTGCAACTGTATTGCTGACATAAAATTTACATTTCCTGTCTGGCATCACTTTAGATGCATACTTCTGATTTGGTCTGAATGAAACAGGCCAGTACTGTGCTCAAAATTAGTATTAACCAATTCTGTGTCACACTGTTATCTTGAATTCCGACCAAAGATGGTCAAATTCTTTATGAAAAGCAACGAAGAGAACACTTTATGCATTATGTAAACATCTCAACCATTAATTGCTAAAGTTAAGCTTAACAGCACTATATACATCAAAATGAAAGAAAATAATAAGCGATGAGCTGTGCTCATCCTTGGCTGTTTTTACCAGAAACATGTGAATGGATCTAGCTTGTCACTCGCACGGACGGAGTTAAACTGCATGCATCAAGAAATGTCACCTTTGTGTGAAATTTGTGTGCAGACAAACCAGTGGCTTAGCCAGAAGAGTCATATACCTGGCACTCTAGTTTATGCAACACTTGGTACATAGAGCAGACGGCACGATTCTGCAGGGTGCGTGTGTAAACAGTAAGCACATTATAACAGCACAGTGCATAGTGCCAGAAGGCCCGAGGTTTGCAAGGCTGCACTGTTCCCATCGACTGGTCACGTCTGGTCATTTGTTCACACCTAATGTGGGCTTATCACAGCAATGATCCTGGCTAATGCTAACACGCATTAGAGCTCTGTCAACCACTGGCAATATTTGAACTGTGGTTGGTATCAGCAGTTGTAGTTATGGCTCATCGATACACTACAACCTACTGTGAAGTAATTGAAGCTGTCAGTTTTTTTTTGATTATGAAGAAAGATGTTAGCTGCACTGTAGTTCTGAAACACCATATGGAAGAGGAAGCTTTGTCTCGTTAGTAAGCCAAAGAAGAAATGTATGGTTCTCGTGACCAAAAAGGCTCGAAAATGGAATGTTCTGCCCTCGGATTGTGCCTACGATGAAGCTTCTCATTCAAGGACTACAAGATAGACAACTCACACAATACTCTCCCGTCAATAAAGCCCACACCATGATATGAGTCCTATCACACCATGCACTTCGAATACAGTGCGACCATGCAAAATAAAAGTAATAAAATCATCCGAACATCTCCACACATACCACAGAGAGGTGTCAACAAGCAAGCTCATGTTCAAGACATACTTAGTACATCTCTTCCTCTCTCATTTATGCTTTGCAATTCTTTCTGTGCACGAACTTAGGCATGTAAATCAGTCATATTGAATTATACCATATATTGAACAGCCTCATAAAATTGTGATGCTGAAGAAATGTGTCAAATGTTGAAAAAAAAGCAACATTATTGAGCTCAAATGTGAAGCATTTTTTAAGAAAGAAATTAGCTTTAAGCATCCTAAACTTATGCCTGGGCCACATGGCTTGCCAAAGTATAGCAAGCTTCATAATAATTTGTCCACTAGGAAGCCTAACAAGCAGCAAACTTTTTCTTTACGTGGACGTTCCAGCCTTGTGCCCTAATCGATATATGGCCACAGAGGCCAGGAATTAAACCCGCAACCTTTCTTTCAGCAGCTAAATGCCATGGCTGCCGAGTTGCCACAGAAGCTCCAATAGCTGCGCTTACCTTTTCATGCTTGACAGCAAGAAAAATGTTAGCAAGAGCCATGCGAGTATAAAAAGAAAAGGAGAACTTATTAGGAACATAAGAAAGGCACAAAATGCAAAGCTGCTGACACAGCTACACCAGCACACCAGACACAGCTACACCAGCACACCAACATTCAAGGCTGAACCACACGCACCAAATATTCAAGCGACAGCAATGAGTTTTGCCATCGCGGAGGGCAATCTGTTGCCATCACATGTCATATCGCTGGTTTTTGTTTACCCCAAAAAATTTACTTGTCACCTGGAATTCCATGCGGCAGCTTCTGCCGGTTATTGTGGGTGCATAACATGGCAGTTCTCAGGCCCCAATTTTCGATTCGAATTCGCTCTTGCCACTTGCAATTAGTTGCGACAGCAAGAAACAAATGACCAGAACAGACTTCGCTTAGTCCCACTTCATGCTGAAGACTAAGTATTAACAATTTTTTGTTATTATTGAGATCAGCTGTTTGTTTGGATGCTTTTAGGCCTAAGACGCCACCAAGCCACAAGAGTATTGATTTCTGCCTACAAGATGGGGCCCATTGCATTTACTAATGCTGGCTATTCAGAACGCTTTTACGCTGTGCTCAAGCACAGTACACTAGATCTAGTGCATTCTAATTGAAATGTTGATCTTACAAAATGTTTGGAATTGATGTATGATAGTATTTAACTGGACAACAATGTAGCTTCATGGCTACTTCATTTCTCGATGTTGAGTCTATGCAGTCGCCTCACACCACGGTTCAACAGTCTCTCACGTTGCTTATGCCTGTCGCTTGAATCTTGCGTGCATCTGGTCGCCTCTTTAAGCCTACACCGTAGCAAACAGTGTTGCAGAAAAGAAGCATGGAACAGAGCTGAGTATCCTCCTGCTCCCTGACATGCAACTAGTGACCCATGGCGCACACTGTACATAACAGCCACACACATCTCGCTGTATGGCGGGTGAACACACTACGACGGCACATACGTGCTCAACTAACAGGATCCCTGTTGCATGTGAGTACACATGAATGTCACTTGACCTAAAGAAGCTAAACTGGTGCTAAATGGGCAAGAAATGTTAAAAAACTGTGGGAGTTTAATGTCCGGAAACTCTACAGTGGGCTATAAAAAACACTGTTGTGTGTTGCGTGTGAAAGCTGGCCATGTGACTACAGAGATGTCAGACTACAGTTATGACTCGAAGCCAAATACAACTCATTTACATAAAATAATATTACCTAGGCTTGTATGATCTGGGGGAAACTTTGGATACAAGCAACATGAAGTCATTGCCATGTCCTTCAAACATGTACGTACTAAAATGTTAAAATTATTGTCAGCAGTAATGGGCTGCGTTTTCCTGCAGCGAAGAATAATCTGCTATAGGCAATTCTTTGATTACAGGTTCGTTAAAGGGGCCAAGATACGGTCCTCCAGTTATTCTCAGTTCATTGTAACTGACAGTATAGGGGCCAATACGGTTATGCGCACACACAAAAAAAACTTCTCTCAGCGCACATTAACTGCACATTAACTGGAAATTTCAATTTGAAGTCACTGCCTTTTAAGCGCCTACCGCTGACAGTGACCACCATTTTGGGATGTGCTGCGTGATGTGCTGCCAATTTTTTTTAAGGAAAGGTGTGTGTTAGATTTGTGTAAATACAGCATATACAGTTTTGACAACAGTAGCAACAGGTTGTCCGAGAGTCTAGCAAGATGCAACCTCTACTTACAAAACTGACCTAAGCACAAGTGTATAAACATAGCCCAGCATACCCACAGTCCTTTAACAAGTCTAACAGCATGCGATGGAAAAAGAATGAAGCCTAGTGCAATAATGCTAAAACAAGGACAGATGTGTACTCTTGCCCAAATAATGGTGCTATTGAAAATGCTACAATACACTGGCCCACACTCACTACATACATGCTATTGAACCATACGACCACCATACGACCATACATGCTATTGAAATTTGGAAAGAAAAAGAAGGAAAAAAAGAAACTGTGGTACGGTGTGACAAACAACTAAAAGAGTCACTCACACACTTTTGTTCTTCACTCTGTAGTTGGCGGCATCTTAAGGCACACTTGCAGCATTGACACATCCAGTAGGAACCTAAAGCAATGGTGAAACCAACTTCTGGACGAAATAATCAAGTGGATGGACAGCATGTGGCACAACTGTAAGCATGAACGTGGAATCGTGAAGGCACCATTGTAGTCTCGCACGCATGCTGTCAGTGGCGAATGTCAAAATGAGGTGGGAGGTGCACGTGGTGGCATTGTGAGCACGAGCCACATTGTCAATAAATGGCAGTGCAGGCAAAAGCCTCTGGGAGCCACAAGCCACATGTCAGTTAGTGTAGCAATCCCTTTGCTCCGTTTCACACTTAGCAGGCAATGCTACGGAAGCTATGTGTTTCTCATAGATGTCCCCCTCCAAATATTTTGCAGAGCAGTAATTTCTTCTAGAAGAATTAATTGTTGGGCTAGTTGGTTTTCCATAACTGAACAAGTAACTTAGCGCAATAAAAAACACAGACACAAGAAAGGGAGACAAAGACAAGCGCTTGTCTTTGTCTCCCTTTCTTGTGTGTGTGTTTTTTATTGCGCTAAGTTACTTGTTCAGTAATTTGTTGTCTGCCAATTCTTTCTACAGAACAATTACTTGGTATATCACAGATACAACTTGTGGACGCAAGGCTATGTCAAATTACGTACTCTTTGTGCACCTTCGTGTGCTTACAGTGTGCGGCGCATTAGGTTTTGGTCACTACTGCAGTTGGCGCACTGTCTGCTGGTCACAGAAATGTGCCACACTGCTCATTTAGTGATAAAAAGGACCAGGTATGTGACACCCTCAACGTAATAAGTTATATTTTGTGACATAATATTATGAGACTATATTATATCAAATTACATGGAGCCCACCTACATCTTTCGTTCATATGTGATACACTACTTTTTGGTCAGAGCATTAAGAGTTCTAGTCTCTCTAAGAGGGTAGCATTGCCTGCAGCATATGAAAAAGAGAATAGAAATGCTCTTCTGGTCAGCTCAGTGAGTAGTGTTCCACATTTTGTTCCAGGATAGCAACAAGCGCAATGTGCTGTATCATTGTGTGCAATGAGAGAACTTTGCAGTTAGAGGTCACAACTGTTTCTACATTTCCCACCCTACCTTATACAATCAGTGACTTTTCTTACAACTCACTATGGTGGAGCTTGAGAACGATGCTTTCTGAACCTTTTTCAACAAGAGAGATGCTGACAGCTCCTACAAGTAACCTAACTCACACCTTGAAGCTGTAGTTTAAGTTATTTCCTCTTCCGAAACTTAACATAAAACAAGAATATGTGAAGGTTGCAGCATGTGCTGATGAGCTAAAACATAGCATGAATGGACATGACAAAGATACTGGCATTTCAGTTGATGGAATACATCAGCAGAAATGTCATGACCAGTAAGTGCCTGTTGCTACAGCGCGGCACTTTGCTGGACATCGCACAATATGAAACTGAGGGCATTGCCACGAACGATCTAACCACATGGATTCTACACAGATGGATTGCAACTACCTCAATCACAGCAATGCACTGGACTTGCCTCAGCAGGGTGCAGAAGCATGTGCAAGGCAGCTTAACTTGAAGTCCCTAGATAAGCTTTTTTAAAGCCTGAAGTTGAAGAGGAAAGCCTTTGCAGCAACACCCATGCTTGTCATTGGTCGGCTCCACGCTCCTGGCTATGTACTGCCTTCGAATACAATGGTATTCCTGGCATGGTTTCACAGGAGGCTTGACAGGAAAAAAAGCTACCTAGGGACTTCAGCCTCGCTCAAAGGTTTTCCGACACATCTACAGCATCAGGTGAGAGTGTTGCCAGTTGTAGAAACACACATGCTCCTTGCTTTGGCTGCCATATAAAACACCATGAAATGGACATGCCTCTTGTGATGGCCTAGTTGGTACGTACTTGAAGTTATGAATATCGAAGACCAGATAGAGCACATCAATTACAAGGGCTGGGCACTGCCTTCCAATCACACTAACATTTCATTTAAGCCACTTTGCTCAAATAAGATGGATGAAAGTGCAAGCCTCTGGCCCATGCCTATGGCATGTGCTTAGTTCTTGCGCTATTCATAACTTCAATTGTAAAACGGAGTGGACGCACGAGTTGCGCTGCTAGGCATAGGGTGGCACCACAGCAGCCAGTGTGTCGGCAGCCTGCTGGATGACCTGCACCAGCAAGGCATAGTGCTGCTTCAGCACATCCAAGTGTGGGCCTGGATCGCTGGGAGAGCCCAGCTCATCTACCAGGCGTGTGAACTCATCCATGATGCCCGGGAACATCTCGTCCATGTACGTGGGCAGCTCGGGTGGGGACAGCACCAAGTGCCTGCAAGAAAAAAGGCAGGCAGATAAGCTTTACGTACCCAATGACTGGAAGCCCAGAGGTTACTTCGGCACGCTGAAAGACAGTGATCCGAATTATTCTATCATACTAGTTCCAAAACTCTGCTTCAAACTTCAGGTATCAATCTACTGCTGCTAGCTGACTGATGCACCATCAGCGAGTGAATCTGACTTGCTGCACCATTGCCTGCTAAGAAGTTAAAACAGCAAATCTGGTAAAAAAAAAAAGTACCATTAAAAAAGGCTCTTTATTTGGTTTCGCTTACTGTGAATTAGTGAAACTGTTTTCTTTGTGTTGTTGCATAGTGCAAATTATTTTCTTAAACACACAACTTTTTGGGTACATGTGCACTTTGTTAAAACGACTATCTACGTTTAGACGCAGTACACAAGCAGCAACAAACTTGGAACAGCAGAGACAAACAAGCAACACATTGTATTTAGATTACACTGACTTTTTCAGCGAATTTGCTAGCTGTTGTCAGTCTTACCTGCTTCAGGAACTTGACTGTATGAACAATTGCTAGAAGTACGTTCTCTGGCGACTGTTCACAATAAGAAGAGCGCCCAATTGTAGGGTTGAAAACTGACGAGCGGAACTTTTTTGTGAACAGAATTTATTTTTTGGAAACCTTCGCACAACATTCATAAAATTGTTGAACGGGTCCAAATTCACAAGGTTTAAGAATAACTTGGGAGAGTTGGCAGGTATGGTAAACCGAACAGCTGTGTTACATTTACAATACTGCATTGTCTCAAATGCAACATAACAGTATGTGGGAACATTGCAGAATCATGACATATCGAGTAGAAATACAGTACAGTTAGCCACAAAGTTTACAAGACACAGGTTGCACAGCAAATGTGAATTTCTGCTACGTTACGGCATGGTGCTTCTAAATGAAAAACAGTGTATGTCACAAAAACTACTACAGATCAAAAGTCAATTCGAAGATATGTGCCCAGGCTTTGCAGGAGTTCAGCTTTATCTCCAATCCTATGTTCTGAATACTATATACTATATATTTTCATTCTGAATACTATATAACAAGATGCAGTTTCTCAGGCAGCAAGTTACACAAGGAAGATGGGTGTTAATTCATGCAAATATAGTACTCTTCAGATTGCTGCTGTCACTGGTTTGCATTTCAGAACAAACTGGAATCACCATGACAGAGTAGCTGTCAAGACCATGAATTGAAGCCACGGCCTCTCTGAAGTACCAGTTTCTACAATAATGTATTCAGTAATTTAAGAGTAAAAGTAAGCAGCATAATATTGTGCCCTAACCGTTCCATACCTTAAGCATGGGTGACAACAGTGCCAATTCTGCAGAAATTGCAAAAATTCATTAATCGCCTTGACCCAACACTGATTACAAATGGTAGCAAGCAACTTACTTTTTGTAGGGGTTTCGTGGCAAGCCCCTAGGGTCGAGGAAGACTCGTTCCAGCAACAGCAACTGGTCATTCACCATCCGGATGGCCATTGGGCTGCACAACACACATGCCCCATCACTACCCATTGCATAAGCAACAAGCAAGCTCGAATTCATAATCACTTGATGCTTGAATTCTTTTACATGTAGAAAAACACATCAGTTGCACTTCTTTGTGCTTGCACAAAAGGTTACAATTTTCCAAGTTAGTTTCATATTATTTGTATGCCACAGTGAAATTTGTGGGCTTGTTGCAAAATATCGAAACAGGTGGCTAGTGCTAAAAAATTCTTTCGTATCGACAGTTTCTCACTATACGGCCTTTGACTTAAAGGGTGAACCGAGTCGCATCTCATAGCATCTTACGAAACAGTTCATACTGCAGAGATGACTGCAATTTGCACACCTGAATGTATGCGGCCATGCGAGTTTCTTGGAGTGTGCACCATTGTTGGAAACTTCGTGTGCAGTGCATTGTTTTATAAGTCGGACATGATGAGATGCCAACATGTTTTTGCTGAACAAATATACATATCAGAATCCAGCTTATTCTAGCATAGAAATCCTGTTCTGATTTATAGAATCCCGGAACTGGTATGTTTCAAAATCAAAATTGTATATAATGGTTAAATGTACTGCAAGGCTAATAAAAATGCAAAGCTAAATTATGTATCTCAAGTGTTAAATTGTGGCACGTAAAAACAATAAGGAAAAGAGCTCACAAGTATCTTGTTGTTTCACTCATTTAGCCAGCAGGACAATATAACCATGTTCATAGAGAGCATGCACAACTTCTGCTGGTGTCACGCCACTTGTAATTCTCACCTCTAACCATTTCACATTAATTCACAACAACCTTGTGTGTGGTGCAGAGGCAAATATTGTAGCTTTCACTAGCAAATTTGGATCACACTCTAGCACACCTGTCTGTGGGAGAGGTTCTGTGTTTTGGGAAATAAATATGCATAGAGAACACCAGCAAGTCCATAGTGCAACAGAAAATTATTATGGCCTATCTTACTGAGCTAAAGCAGCGCCACTGTTTTCTGACCCCCTAAAGCCTATACTAAACCCATTTATCCCTGCTGACTGCTGAGAAACTCTCTACCTTTCTCTCATTTACGAGATTTTACAAAAAATGAAGCACAAAAATAAGAGGAAAAAATCGACTGCTTGCAAGGAGACAGTACTCATTCATGCCTGTGCTTCAAATGTACAGCCAAGCATTCGAGTAAAGACCTCCAAGTACTTGAGTTCTGATGGCACTTACAAGCATAGAGTTAGTACAACTACCTCTAGAAGAAAAGCTGGGAGGATAAATGACAACCACAAAGGCGCCATCACAATGTAATTCTCATTGTAGCCAGTTCAATTAGGCAGTGCGGGTTCCCACGTTCTCTGGAGCTATGCAACTTGGTTGCACCACCTCTTCAGAAGGTGCAAAGGTTTGCAGCATCAAGCCAATCTAAGGCCACAGTGCACTTTTGCACATGATAACCGAGTGCTGGGGTCCACCACACCGTGAACTGGTGCATGATGTGTAGTGAATCTACACCCTGCCATTCAAGTACGAAAAAAGCCATTATAAATGTGTATAACTGCACTGCAGCAAATATTCACTGCGTTTTTAAATTTGAAAATACAGAAAAATTTATTTCGTTGGTATGGTGCAACCATGGTTGGTTTTAGGTATGAATAAGTGATAGCCACATTGAGAATTTTGATAGTGAAGAAAAATATTTTATTCACCAAGAAATTGTTGCAAAAATGCACGAACCGAGTGTTACTGACTGTCATTCATAGCAAAAATTTTAGTAATATGGCTACCAAACAACTGCAAAGCTATCAAAACCAAATGTTAGTAAGCTATCATAATGCTACTGATTCTACCAATCATTTCTTTTTGAAATTGCTGTAACACTATAAATAGTTTAAAAATAACTATCTATGCTATCAATAGTCAATTTACAAATAGTTTTGCATCAATAACTGACATCCCTACGAGTACACTCTGCCATTCGAATGCAGACTATTTATTACCTGAGTACCAGACCATCATTCATATAGTACAATCAAGAAAAAACTTGTCATTCACTAGAGAGAACACGAAGCTACAGAGGAAATCTAATGAAACTTCCTCCATGTTCCCGATTTCCACAGAACTCATATTTGCCTCAGACTATCATTCAACTACCGGCATCATTTGTAATAGCAATGACACCACAAGGCCTGTCACAAGGTCTGTACATTGTTGTGTATTGACAGTCGTACACCCAAAAACAGACTGATTGAGAATGCACACATGATGTGTCTCTACACATCTAACATCTGACACGCTTTAGCTTTTGCCTAAATAACATGACAAACTTGGCATGTGCCTGTTATAGAGAAAAGGTCAACTCACTCGGAGGTGTCGAGGCCGTTCTGACGGGAGTGGAAGTCAAATGCTGCTACTGAGAAGTTGTGAACAGCCGCGTCTAGAGGACCTGGAAAGCAAATGTCCGCATGTATTGCATTCCCACTGGAGTAAGCTAAACAAAGCACGTAAATTTTGTATGTGCACTGTTTCCTGATGTTGTTTTAAGGCATAATGTATAGCCTGTAACATTACGAAAGAAAGGTTAATAAAAAATATCAAAGCTACAATCTTATTAAGTTCTACTCAGTTGCATTCACCTAGGCTACAGTAAACAACTAATCTGTAAAAGTATCATTCTGTTTACTGCCCTATACTTTTTCCACAAAGGATAAAATAAATAAAACAGACACACGTGCACGATGTTGAACTGTAAAAGTAGAAAACAAGCATTGAGAAGGTTAACGACAGAAGCAGCAAAAATATGTCAGAATGCTGTCTTTTATGCTCACCCATAAGTATAATGCAGGGGTTCTCAAGTAAGGTCATCCCAGGGAACCCTGCTAAGCTCCATAAAGTGCCAAGGAACCCCCCCCCCCCTCCCCGAATTAACCGAATGTCGAATTATCGCGGGTATCAAGAACACAATAAACAAATGCTTCACTAGGTCAACACGCTTTTATTTACTCAATGAATCGTCAAATCTTGTTTCTATTTAGCACAAGACCAGTGCGGAAGCTGAAATTCTCTTCGTCTCATGACTGATTAGCGCTAGCAGCGGCGAAGGCCTCGCGACATCCTTCGCGGCGCGCGTTTTCATCTGAGACGCGCTTTGCACACCAACGGGCAGATATCTCGATGTTTTTTTCGCCATTCAGCTGCTCGCCAACAAATTGTCCGTCCATCGCGATGTAGCCGGTGCTCTTCATCTTCGACAGCTTTGCACTGAGTCAAAACGAAACTACTGCTTGCCGCAACCGCTGCGGACGAAACCGCGGCCGCTATCGACGCGATCATGGACGGCGACTTTACGGTTCTGGGCCGCGATTTTGTAGCGATGCCTTATGACTTATTTTAGAATAGTCTTATCATCAACCGCTCACGGCCGGCTGATCCCGTTGATAACGCGAGCGGACCGTCGCTCTGACCACTGACAAAGCGCGATAAGCGCGAAAAGGCATTATTACTTTAAAGTCATCACTACAAAATACCGGCCCTGAAGGCAGGCGGCTGACGCACGCACAAAGTCAAAACGAAACTACCGTTCGCTGCAAGAAGTGCGGACGAAAGCGCGGCCGGTCGCTATCGACGCTGCCATGGGAGGCGACTGCGCAGTTGTGAAGGCACGCAGCCGACGCGCGCATCGAGTGAAACGAAACTACTATTTGCCGCAACCGCTGCGGACGAAACTGCGGTGGTTATCGACGCGATTAGAGATAGCGACTACGCACTTAGGAAGGCACGCGGCTAGCCGCCAACGCGGTGTTGCGCGCGGCGATAAACGCAAGAATAAGAGCTTTAAAGGCACAATTAGGCACGAAGCGCTTCGGCGTTGCTGTCAGTCACGTGCCGCGTACGATCGCCGCTGAGGACCGCGGCGATGCGGACTACGCCGATTCGTTTCGGTTGGACGCTACGCCGTTCTTGCTCTTCTGCGGCGCGCATTTGGGGCGCTCCGCGCATTTTTTTTTTTTTTTTCCTCCAACGTATACGTCAGTGCGCACACTATCGGCACCGACCCTAACTACAAATAGGAGAAACGCGCATGGTGGTAAGCTACGGCCTCTGAGATTCAACTGTGAAAGCTTAGGCGCGCTGCCCGTTCTCAGAGTTTGGGTGGCTAAAAGCTGCTTGCGTATTTATTGCGCAGTTCGCGCATTGCTGTTACGCACTGTGTTGTGCTTTTTGACACTCGGGCATGGGTAATGGAGGTTCTTTCGATCGAGCGCACCTCGTGCTCGCCGTTTTAGACACTTGTCGAGAGCGGGACCAGGGAAAATTTATCAGTGGCTCGCGGAACCCCGAGCAGGGGCCTGCGGAACCCGTAGGTTCCGCGGAACCCACTTTGAGAACCCATGGACTATAATGCAACAATCCAGAGCAACACTTGAATGCTGATTAGGTTGGTACAGTTACAGTAGCCTGCTGGATGGGTTAAAAAAAAGCTCCCTCTTGCCTTCTTAACTTTTGTGCTTGTCTTTATTTACCATTATATTTTTAATAACATGGCATACCAACACCCAGCACTTGTCTGAACGGCTTAATCGTTTCCGTGTTTTAGACTTACGCTTAATGCTACTGATGGCTTTAATAAAGCACAGATAGTACCTTATTTACTTGGTTCTAACCTCGATAGTAACAAGCATGGTCAGATCTGGAAAAACGCAATGCCATAACTTGATCACAGATCAGATTTTCATGGTAAGAGAGAGAGTGCTGCTGATTTCTTAGAAAAAGAAAATACAGTCGAACCCGGATATATTGAACCCACATATAACAAATTATTGCGTATAACGAACAGCAGTAAAGTCCCCTTGAAACTTTCTGTATAAAATTTTTATTTTATATATTGAAATATCTATATATCGAACTTTTTGGGTATCCCCTTCAGACTCGATATATCCAGGTTCGACTGTACGCTGCATCCATGCTACAGTGTACAGGGCGTCACCTATCGTCTTCATCAAAGGTATCCCTATCAACAACTCAAAGTATATCAGCCTTGCACGTCTATGACATGTCAGATACTACTCTTCTTATCTGCCTTGCAGACCAAGGCAGCCTAACGATCTACGTAGTGGGCACAAAGCTACCGCAGCTCCCATTGCTGTAGAGATATGTGGATTGGATTATAGAAATTTTTAATGCCAATGACAACAGCTTGTTAGTACCGTAGATCTGGTTTCTTGCTCAAATATAATGCACATGTTACTTCTGGTACATTTTTCTGGAGAAAATTGCATGTTAGATTAGCTCTAGAATTTCTCCCGTAACTTTTTTTGGTTCACAGCATGGCAATCAACATGGGAAGTAAGAGAAGTGGCAGGAAATAGGGCTCTTTCCAGTCACTTCTCTTCCCATGTAGATTGTCATGCTGCTAACCAAAGATGCAACATTACCAACATGCTCGTTCAGCCATCTTTGTGAATTGCATTTCTCTGGTAAACTGCATTTCTGCTTTGCAATGTTTTAATACAGCCATGTACAAATATCCCTATGAAAGAGATAACCTCTTTTAGACAAGAACTTCTGGACCGAAATTTTTTAAATAAAAAATTAGACACACAGAAGGGGTTAACTAACACCTAAAAAAGCCCGAAATTCTGCCCATGTCTCACCCAAATCTAGGCCATGTGCATGCAGGTGGAGGCTGAAGCAGAGGTCTTTCAACAGCTGTGCATAGTCAAACAGGTTGAAAGGCAGGAAGAGCGAGTCCGCCAGGGTGCGCACCAACTCTCCTGCAACAGCCGCCACTGTCGCATGCGCCCGCAACTCCGGGTCCACGTGTTCTCGGAATAGCGAGAAGCGGTCGTACTGGGTGTGCTTGCGTGGGAATGCCACTCGGGACAACTGCACTCATGGTAAAAGTGATGGATTCACAAATTAGCTCGTTCGTTTGACTCAGTCAAGATTAAATTCAGTGGTTGCTATGTTGATACTTTAGGTAATTATCGCATGTGATACAGGTAATTCAAAGTTGTTGGGTCACCCTTTACATCAGTAGATATTCCACTGCTCTAACAAAACTGAAAGCAAAGTCTTACACAGTACTTGGTTGCTGGTGAATAAAGGAGAAACCTATAACTATCATCTTGAATGTTACTGAACTCACTGGCATTTCTCAATTTCTCTCACTTGTGATATCAAGAGCAAACAGAAAATAATGTCAATAGTAGATAGCCTGCCACTTCATGTTTATATCTCTTCTCTGTGTTTGCCTTGACCATGTACAAACAGCAAAATTTAATCAAAATTTCATGAAAATTCTACGTGTAACAGAGCTGTTCAAAGCTACAACACTGTGCACATACACTACTCCTTGCAAGTTTCCACCTGTGCTTCTGTGCACCCAGTACTAATAAGTACCATAAAACTCGCCAAGATCTGGAAATGAGGTGCTTCCTCAACATCGGCCACTCACCTTCTGAAGGATGTCGTCCACGTAGCTCATCTGCACCACTGGAATGCCTGCCTGGGAGAAGAAGGCCGCATAGCTACCTTCGACATCCATAGCCCGCACTCTGCAAAATAGCATGTGAGCAGGCTATTTTGGTGCACCACTGTGCTGTTTGACAGCATTCCATACCAAAGGAAATAAGCAGGGCTCAACTTACTTGTAAACGGCATAAAAAAAAAACAAAAAAAAAACAAGGACAATGAGATGGATGGGACACACAAATACGCACTCCTAACTGAAAGTTTAATGAAAGCCACACACACTCTATTATACTAGTAATGGCCACATGATTTCGCTGTGTGTGAACACTGCAACCACCAGAAGAAAGTACATGAAAGAACAAGGCAAGATAACCAGTGAAACTCACGTTTCCAGTGAGATAACCAGTGAAACTCACGTGACGCTAGTGAAACTCACGTTTCACTAGCGTCACGGCGTTAAAAGCTCGTGCTGGTCTTGTTAACCTCTCCCATCGTCGCAAACTTGCTCGCTTAACTCTTTTTCACAAAATTTACCATTATCCGTTGCTTCATGACGATTTCTTTCAATCACCATCGGCCTTCTTTCCCGGCCGTGACCATCCTTTCAAGATCAAACGCATCATTTGCAGCACTTCATCTTTTGCGAAATCATTCATACCCAAAACCATTATTGAGTGGAACCAGCTGCCTGTTACAATCGCAACTGAAATAAACACATCGAAATTTCAAGAACTTCTAAAATATGAATGTGATAAGTAGCTTTTCTTCTAGTTCTGTTCCGTTTACCGCAATGTTTGATTTTTCTTTTTTTTTTGTGTGTGTGTGTGTGTTCTGTTTATTATGTTGCGTTTTCTCATTATGGTTCATTGATTGCTGCTGTGCTGCCACATTTTATTCTTGTTGCCTATTCCTTCTCTAGATTGCCATACAATTTTTGTCACCCCCTATGTAATACCCTCGTTGTGAGGGCCTTTAGGGGTTTCTTGAAATAAATTTTAAAAAACAAAGAACCTAGATTACCATAGTCCCCTAGCCGCAATTAAGAGAAAATCAAAGTTACTTTTGTAGAGTGGTACAGATAAACACTGCACTGTATGTGCAGTATGTGAAATGCACTGTATGTGAAATGCTTCGGCAAATTCTCTCGTGAACTGACTTCTGTGCTGCATTAACACCATAGCACAAGAGAACAGGAGCTCTTATGATTGTAAAGTTTGAATGTTCAGTCCCTCTCAAAGACAAAGAAATGTTCCCTTGGCACACATTCAAATAGTGACCAGTCTGACCCACTTGTACATTTCCACATGACAAGAGATTGCACGAATGTTCTGATGCTCGAGCCATCTGAAAAGTCCGTAAACTGCGTTAAGTAACTGTTGCAGAGAGCCAGCTACGGCTTTTTCTCTCTAGAGTTTGTGAGGTGCCTTTGCGCCTGTACTGGCAGCAAGGTTGTGGGGAGAACAGGCTGCATGTTATCACGGTAGCTTGGGGCCTGACGGAGAAAGCAACCGTGATAACATGCAGCCTGTTCTTACCGCACGTTTACCGCCAGTGTTCTCTCATCATTGGCTCTGCCGTCAGCTTCTCAGTCACGAAACCCACCGCCCGTGCCGATGTGCCGCTAGCGTGGATGTGTAACCTACAGAAGTTAGCTGCAGAATTTTTATTTACGTGATCTCGGCATTTCTCACGCGGCAGAATTATTAAGTATTTCCAGCACAGCGACTGGCATTGAGATTAAGTGCTCTTGCTTATTTAAACACATGTGCGAGAGTCAAGGATTCTAGTCTCTCCAGAAAACTACAGCACGGCCGTTCGATCGTGACACTGCACAGTAGCAAAGTTCGGGGTGCGTTCATTACGCAAGTAAATACAGTATTCTTGTATGCAATGTAATATTGTTGATACAATCTTCACGGGAACCGGAAAATAAAGTGCATCATCCGAAAATCTTATTATGCAAAATACACTGCCCCTGTAAGACATTGGCTGGGGAAAGAACAAAAAAAGTATTATCCCGAAAAACGTATTGATACGAAACAGCTGTCACAGTGTCGCTGCACTGAAGAGGAGGAAGATGACGTGCTCCCGATTGGTATAGGGTCGCCATCTTTGCCACTGCTAGCGTACGTGTAAATACCATATTGTAAATAGGCTGGTGCATCAGCTACACGTAACATTATTATGCAGAATCGTATCAACGGGATTCCACAGTATATATTGGCTAACTGGCATTCTCGTATAAAAGGAACAATAAATGGCCTTATTGTGCTTGCACTACAATGTTTGGGTTTGAATTTATTAATAAAAGGCTTGTAGAACGTAGAGATGGAGTAGAATATACAGGAAAGAGTCCTTTAGTGAAAACTGCAATGGGACCTGTTGAAATAACACAGCTAACAAGCGGTTTTTCGGACATGCCTGATAATACGGACACCTTCTCAGTGTCGCCACAT
Organism: Dermacentor silvarum; assembly: GCF_013339745.2. Taxonomy (NCBI): domain Eukaryota; kingdom Metazoa; phylum Arthropoda; class Arachnida; order Ixodida; family Ixodidae; genus Dermacentor; species Dermacentor silvarum. Next base: position 132,684,885 of record NC_051162.1, read on the forward strand.
GCCCCATAGAGGCAATATATAAGGCCGTCTGAAATTTCTGATGCTGAAACCATTTGCTGTCCGATCTTTTGGACTTTTTGCCGTGAGCACAGGTCTGAAACGTCATTAAAGGGGTCCCGAACCACCTCTCAGGCTTGGTGAAAAAAACACAGTCCACGGATAGCATTCGCTGCTGTGAACATTTCAGCCAAAGTTTGTAGTAGTGCGTGGCGCGTGGAGCTCGTGCGCGAAGCCACTTTTTTCTCAAACACTCTTTTCAACAGAAGCCTGCACCTCACTCTTTTCTGGATGCTTTATTTTGTAATATAGCAGATTCCCATATGCAGCTGCTATTGGCCAATAACTGACATCAACCAAGAAGGGTGTTTGGATCAGTGCGCTTCTTCCTAGACTATTGCTGCGTCTATTGACTGTTTAATAAACAGGCTGAAGTAAGCGAAAATCTGCTTTCAATTTTCAATAATAATTTCATACTTCCGGAAGAAGCCGACTATCGTCTGCTTATGCTCGGCCTCGGCCGCCTGCATAGGAATTAAACTTTGGCCACCCTGCTCATTGGTATCACAGCCGTCGGGTCTCACTAATTACAGCTAGTTCTGAACACTCATCTAGCCTCAAACCACGCTTGCCAGTGCGTGCTAACTCCTGGCCACTTCTGGTTAGATGCCTTGGCAGACTTCGCTTTGTATTTAGCTATTGATAGCGCTTCAAAATGCGCAAGTTGGATGTGGCTACTATCCGTTGGTCAAGTTGGTGCAGGACAAAGCCGGTTCGTGCACTCAAGACCTGTTGTGCACAAAGCAAACGCTGCACATATGCACAACAGCTGCAAGTAGCTGCAGTCTGCTACATAGCGTAGATACCACGATTGCCGTCGGGTGCCACGACAGGTACGCTAAGTGCACTGCGGCTCGCTGAGGACAACCGTGTTTGGTGCGTCGTAGGTGCCAAAATCACAAGTACTGGCATCTACATGAACACCCAAAACCAAACTTGAACTGCGCGCCACAGTGACATGTAGGCGAAGCGTTGTGGGCATGCCCCGCTCTGCCATAGCCTTCGCAGTGCAAGGCATTGAAGAAGCACAGGAACACTGCGAAGGAGATCACAGGCGATCTTTGACAGGCAGTAACTCCGCTTCTGCTGAACGCATAGAAGTACTTTCTGTGGCAAAGTATCTCTGAAATACTTCATTTTAACTTTAAATGCATTTCTCAACTTCGCTTAAAGGTGGTTCAGGGCCCCTTTAATCGAGTCCACCACCACCACCACCATTTTGATAATCTCACAGCCTTGAACCAGCGCTGGTTCAAGGCTGTGAGATTATTAAAATAGTGGTTTATTAAACAGTCAATAGACGTAGACATAGTCGAGAAAGAAGCGCACTGATCCAAGCACCCTTCTTGATTGATGTCAGCTATTGGCCAATAGGCCAATAGCAGCTGCATATGGGAATCTGCTACCGTATTTATTCGAATCTAGGCCGATAGTTTTTTTCAAATAATCACACACGAAACTCTAGGGTCGGCTTAGATTCGAGGATTTTAAAAAACGCGCCAGTTTTTAACTGAAACTGATAAATATGGTGCATAGTTAGCGCCATCTAGAAAAGTCAGTATCGCAGCCGCTACTAGCCGCGCCAGTAGCCAGCTGAAGTACACGAGCGACGTCGCCATTTTGACCTGCGTCGTATCGGTAGTATCGGTAGGGTGGCTAGAAGGGGAGGTGTGAATACCGGCGGCGCTTTCCTGCAGGCGCGCGTGACCCCCTTGCGCACCGATGCCACCAGGGGAAATATGGCGCTACCGCTCGCGGCGCGGGAACCATAGCCGCGCCGGCCTGCCGGTCTCGCCTCGCCTCCGTGCCTTCGCCGTCAGTTTTGGTCTCGTCGCCTTGTTTGTGGTGTTTCTCGCGATACATAGCGTGTTGCACAGCGTCGTCATGGCATTGCCAATTGCCATCCTAGTATCATTCACGAGGCCTTTCACGCTAGCTCAATCTGATCACCACCGCCTTTTTTTTTTTTTTTTTTTTTTTTTTGTTTCCTTAGGTTTATCGTTCGCGACTTTATTAATGGAACTGCAGTCTTGATACCACGTCACATTCCTGCCCTCTCAGAAGATGCCGTGCCCACAGTACTTCCGAACTTGCCAAAATACATTAGCAGGACTCTGACGAAAGAAAGAAAAAGAAGAGATGTCTCACACGCTCCACGGGTTCCAGGTTCGGGACGCAAACCACTCCGGTATAGGCAGTTCCGCTTACTATGACCCTGTATGCCTGGACTACATATTCGACTCTCTGAGTACGAATAAAGTATTATTATTATTATTATCTTACAAGAGAAGCGGCGCTTGTCTATTGACAAGACGGGGGAATGCATGCCCACCGGCAGACGTGGAGGCTGTAAATATACAGCGGGATGGAATGCCCAGTCCAGTCGCAGAAGAATTGTTCATTATCGAGCTTAAGCGACCTTTGGAACTGTGGTCACTGCAAAAGTTTAAACAAAACATTGCTCGTTACTGGACTGCAGAGTTTGCATTGAACGAAATGCTGCGCCTGTTGTGTTAACCAAAATGGTAGTGTTCTTCATTGGAGAAGGACAATTGCCAGCTGTAGCATCTACTTGGCTGGGCAGCTTCACAACGAAACCGTTGTGGAATCTAAAGAACAAACAGAAGGGACTTTGGGGGCCTTTTATATCTATCAGTCTATCAGAACCATTCTACAAGCTGGTCAATTAATGCCCTTATTGAAAACAAACTCACTCGTTTGCATGCCAAAGCTGTGGCAAAGTTTATGCAGTTGATCAATTGGTGATGTGCCAAAAATTGGTTGCCTAGAGCATTCTGCTGCCCTGACAGCATCAGTTGTACGTTTTTATTGCGTAACAAGGATTCATTTTTTGCTTAAAGGTGTCATTCAGCAGGGCACTGAGAATAAACTAAAAGCACTGAAATATTGCGTGTTGTAGATCAAATTTTCCCATAGTTGTTTTCCTCACTTAAATAAACTATTTTATGACCAGATCTGTTGCTGTCTGAAATCATAGTAAATTGCTTATTTGAGCGTCGAAAGGACATGCTACACGTCTTCAAGCGCTGGCACAAAGTGGTTTGTACGTCGAGAAGTAATCGGGTAATGACTGCAGTTTACAGGTCGTACGTACGGCACGCATAGGGTGATTACTGCTGACCTCGAGGACGACGGTCGCATTTTGAGGGAGTCGAAGTGCAAGGCACCTGTGTGCCGTAAGGTGTGAGTGCGCGTTAAAGAACCCGAAGTGGTCGAAATTATTCCAGAGCCCCCAGCCCCTATGATTCTGATCTGGAGGACAAAAAAAAAAAAAAACGCGTTTGAATCTATCGACGCAATGCGAACTGGGCCCATAAAATCTCACAGGAGTAGTGATGTGGGCTGATAAAACGTTGATTTCATGGATAAAGACGTATATTCCATGACGCTCGCAGACAACGCGCGATACCCGAGGCTGGCGATGCGCTCATTTCGGTTGCGTGCCTTCCCGCACCTCGGTCAACAGCGCCGCCCTGCGGCATCGGTGCGCTGAGGGGTCACGCTTGCGCCGCCGGTATTCACACCTCCCCTTCTAGCCACCCTAGTATCGGTATGGTGCAGCATCGGCGCGCGGTGTGGCGTTATCGTAATGGCACCAAATGGGCGATGCCAATATAGTGCCGCTTTCTAAACGAATACTGTATTTACTCGAATCTAACGCGCACTTTCAACACGACCCTAAATCTGCGTCGGCATTTCAAAATGGCCGCCTCGCACGCGCGTCGTGCCTAGCTACCGTAGCATGCGGAAGCTTCCTCCGTGTGCTGCAGTACACGTGCTTAGGCAATAGTCTACCGTCTGTCTTCACGTTCTCAGCGTCTGCTCTATCAGCATGAAGTACCGAGTTCATCATGATGCCGCATTTAAAAGGAAAGTGATCATCTGTGCGGAGACGGACGGAAATCGGGCCGCATCACGGGCGTTCGGAGAATCCGAAACTTGCGAGCGGGACTGGCGCAAACAGAAGGAGAGGATTTTCGCCAGCAAAGCAATGCGGAACGGTTTCAGTGGACCGAAGCAGGACGTAATCTGCGACGATCCACTCCAGCGATACGATCAGGCTTGGCCCTATCTTGAAAGCAATCTGCGACTGGTAAAGTCCGCCGCGCGCCGTGTTTTCGCCGCGTTGAAGCGAGAGGCATGCTAGCACGAAGGCGCGCTTCGTCTCCAGCGTTTTGACAGTTCGTTTCCGCGGTCAACGAGCGAGGTGCGTTCATATTTGCTTGAGCGCGCGTGACACCGTGCTTGTTAATAGCGGTGTACTAATTTGCTACCGCATTCGATGCATCGCCTTTCGGGCGAAACTGCGACTTTTTTTATTCATCGCAACATCAGTGCATCGGGAGGAAATCTATTTTTCCAAATTTTTCCTCGCGGAAAACGGGTGCGCGTTACAATCGAGGAAGCGTGAGAATCGAGTAAATGCGGTAGTTGTGCTAGCCGTAGAGGCATCGTCAAACGTTCAAACCGGGCGGAACTTCGGCATCGGTCTGTCGTTGGAGGGGGCCACGGGAGATGGTTTTTGCGTGCGCCGCAACGTGCGCTCCTTCCAAAAATGCAGCATCTCTAATGCGCTGGATGGTACTGAATATAGCGCACTGTTTGAAGATGTCAACAGTAAGGAAGATAGCGACGAGGCTAGCAGCGATGGTGACATAGAATGAGCTCGGCATGTTCAAATTTAATAAATGGTGTTTCATTTTGCGAATGCTGTCCTCGCTTTTTCGTTCGGCCTACATTCGAGGTAAGTTTTTTTTTTTTTTCGGACTTCGAACTTTTGGGGGGTCGGCTTAGAATCGGAGTCGGCCTAGATTCGAGTAAATACGGTATATTACGAAACAAAGCATCCAGAAAAGAGTGAGGTACACCAATCGACTGGCAGTGGTAGCCAGCCATTGTCACCGCAGTCACAGTAGCCATATGTGTTTCGCCACATAGTGCTTGGTGCGTGGTCATCTGATCATTTCGCACTGTCATGCGCTTTGCACCACTAGGCCTAGCTACGATGTTCGCTATCAAGCTCCGTGCTGTTCGGTGGCGTGTTTTTATTTTGAAAGGATTTGCCGCTGTCATCAATAACACAAACTCCGCCATCGTCATCGTCGCCGATGGCTTCTAAGGCGCAGAAAGCATGACAAATCAAATCAAGCTTTATTTCATTTTGAGAGAGGAGGAGTCAAGGGTCTAAAAAGCATTGCATAATGCCAGGTAGCGAACAGGCTGAAGTTTAGGCAAATGCACGCACTAACCATAATTCCCATGCTGGCTGAATCTCCCTGCTTGCAACTTCCGTAGACACTAGAGCCACAATTCCCTCTAGTACTAATTATTGTATGAAACTGTATGCTTGAAACGGTTAACTCACCAACTACTTCTACACTGCACCACATCTAGATGGCGCCATCCTGTTAAACGCGTTTGGCATTAGAGGCCAGATGTATACAAAAAAGTGCCTGGAACTCGGCAAGAAAGCTTTGCTTAATTTAAAGCTTCGGAGGAGGTGTGCTGGGACTAACGTCACACCCGCTAACCACTAGGTGCATGCACCGTCTGCTTAGGTGCTGTTTAGAGATTACTAATAAGAATAGTATAATAATAGAAACTTTATTGCAATGAAAAAGATCTTAAGGAGGGGTGGTCGGAGCCTCTCAGTCCAGGGCCCCACTGGCCTCTGCCACCTGCCTCACCTGGCTAATTAAGGACTTTTGTCTTGCCAGGTCGAAGCGGGCGCACTGTGCCTCCCACTGCTACATTACGTTACTTGTATTTGGCCTATGAGGGTGCTTAGTGCACACCCAGGTTGCATGTATTAGTGTGGGTATGCCACTGCACCAAGGACGGTTGGCCCTATAACGAGTGGGATACATGGATACAATAGATACATGGATACAATAAGAAATAAATGCAATTAACAGCGCTGTGGCTTTGCCAAGATTGCTTCATTGGTACATGCTACTCATTTATAACCAATTTAGCCAAAGTAAAATTACGGTGCAGTTGGCCTTTAATGGTCATACACGAGGGGTTCCTTTGTCAACCCTAGAGCCCTTGATGCTGCACAAGTTTTGCGAGTCTCTACGTAAGTGAGGTGCACTCACGCTGGTCGCACAGGGAGCATGGCGGCCTGTCTGTAGTTGGTCAGCAGGTCCAGGGGCTCCACACTGAAGGAGTCCCACTCCTCCCCTTCTTCAAGGTGCACTGGGGGTGCCACAGAAGAGCCACTCGGAGGTGGGAACAGGAGCCGCGAAGCATTGCGGTGTTTGGGGAAGGTGGCCACCCACTGCTCGTACACGCTGCGCGAGCCATCACCGCCAGCTGGCACCTGCACCACATATAAGAAGATTTTGTGAAAATCACTCTTCTACGTGCCTCGAAACTCTTGTACTGGGGTAGGCAAAACAATAAGGTTGGTCTAATTGGATTTTTTTTTAATCATGCGGAAGCCATTAATAAACTTCGGCAAAATCTGAGGAACTAAACTTTTGCAAAGCTTTGCAGAAAATGGGGTAAAGAAAATGTATGTAACGTTTTTAAAATTATGGGCTTTAATTTATGGAAACTGCACAGTATAAAGGACACTGTAGTAGGGGAACCCAGGGGGGTATTCTGTAAGGGTCCACCTAGTGGACTGTCCATTTCGGCTGTCGCCAATTGACTCTAGCTGCACGAGCGAGAAGGGGACTGGCTGGCACCTTCTCGCTCATGCAGCTGGAGCCAATCGCGACAGCTGAAATGGACAGACCACTAGGTGGACTCTCACAGAATACGCCCCCCCCCCCCCCCCCGGATTAAATTTTACCGCCTGGGTTTTTAACGTTCACTGAAAGGATGGTACCCAAGCGCTTTTACATTCTGCCGCCATCGAAAATAATTCGATTTGCCGGCTGCCACAGCTGGCAAATCAAATCCACGACCTCGTGCTGCAGAGCACAACACCATAGCCACTAAGCATCTGCAGTAAGTGCATAAAATAAGAACTAAATAAAATATTATGAAAATGACCTAATATTTGAAAAAGTTGCATATGAAGTCGAGGTTTTGACGGAAGCCTGTCTTGTTGCATATATTGACGAGTTTACAGCATTATTAGATTCAAGACGACACAACCTTGAATTTCCTGCACCTTGCCATGACGTTATGGATTTTTACAGTGTATGCTTGGGCCTAGTTAATTTTTTATCAGCAAAGATAGACTACTTTGTATTCTGAAGGAGCCAAGGACTAAGCTTTGCAAGTTTTAAAAGCTTTTGCTATGGCTCAATGCCCAAAATATGAGAAACTACTTTGAAATCTGCAATGCCACATTGACATACTGGCACTGGCGTTTCGATGTGAAATTCACAAATTATAGGTTTTAATATTTTTTTCTTGTAGTAAACAATTACTTAGTGCAAATTTAATGAAAATAAAGCATTAAAGAATACTTTAACCCCTCCCGTGCCTTGAACTAGCTGGGTTCGTCCATGGGTTTCAGGTTGCTAGCAATGCAATGGATGAGCCTAACTTTGTCTCAGTGTTTAGTCAGGCTTTTGATAGATGGCAGCACATAATCCATCAAAAGCAAATTTACGCTTTTAGAGGAGGTAAAACACGTTGGCAACTGGTGTTATTAAATATAGTTTGCTCATTCTTGGTCACAATTTGGGATAATAGCGCAAAAATGGAAAGCGTTAAACTGATTTAGGGTTCCTCCTTCAACGTCTCTCTACCACACTGCTCGTTCAGTAACCTCTGCAACTCCTTGCGAGAGAGTCAACCACGTGAGCCACCTCACCTGCCTGGTGGCATTGAAGACCGCGTGGTAGAGGAGCGGGGAGGCCGCCACACTTAGCGAAGTGGACCCCAGCACAGGTTGGCCAAGGTCAATGTAGGCCACCACACGGCCGTGGAGAAGCTTGAGGTTTTCCTGGAGACACCACACACACGAATCACACCACACACAACACACACACTAATGACATTTCCCCAATAAACAATATAGTCTTAAGTGAAGCAAAAGTCGTCGTACAAGTTTTACATGTGAGAATGTTGTTGCCTATTTTGGACCTTGAATGCTACTCAAGCGTCACGAAAGTATTATTTATTTATTTAAAAAATACTGCGGACAAGAAGTCCAAGCAGGGTGAGCAGGATACACAAGAATAATCACAAAGGAACAGAATGAAACAAGTTTCTAACAAGCTTTTCACAATATGTGTGTCGTCATAAGGTAGACGATTAAGAAAATTTAATTAACTGGGTTATAATAAAACTCTAACACAAAATAACAGCACTAATTACACAAATGGCATACAGATCACGGGCGCGGGGGGAATGCTTCAGTTAGTTTATTCCAGTCAGCTATTGTTTGTGGAAAAAAAGAGTACCGAAAAGTGTCAGTTCTTGCGAAAACTGGTGTTAGCGAATGAGAGTAGTGGTGTCGAGTGGGTCTGCTTATCAAGGGGGATACGTATGTTGCGGTGTCTAAGGGTAGCCTATGATTAATTAAGTTTGATAGAAACTCTAGTCTACTTTTCTTTCTTCGAATTTGTAATAGTTCAATGCCGTTTGCGGTTAGTAATGCAGTGGGGGAGTCAGTAGTCCTAAATTTATTGTAAATAAATCGGACCGCTTTTCTTTGAATTCTTTCAAGGTTCTTAATGTTAATTTTTGTGTGAGGGTCCCAAACTATAGAAGCGTACTCAAGTTTTGGCCTAATTAAGGAAAAGTAAGAGAGTAGTTTAACACTAGGTGGGGCAGTTTTTAGTTTGTGGCGTAGAAGGCATAGTTTCCGGAAAGCAGCAGAGCAGATGTTATTTATGTGTAAGTTCCACGATAAGTTACTGGTTATTGTTAGACCTAAGTATTTATAGCAGGCTACTTTCTGTAAAGGTGCTGCAGCCAAATTGTAAGTGTAGTCTAGGGGGGCTTTTCTGCGCGTTATGGGGAGATAGACACATTTAGTTGCATTAAGAAGCATCCCCCATTGCTCACACCATTTTAACACATTGCCTAAGTTAGAGTTAAGGTCACATTGGTCACTAAGGCAGGTAACTTCTCTAAACAGAACGCAATCGTCAGCAAACAGACGAATTTGTACTGGGGTGATAACCACATTGACAATGTCATTGATGTAGAGCAAAAAAAGTAGGGGGCCGAGTACGCTCCCTTGCGGAACGCCAGAGGTTACCGGAAGGCAGCCCGATTGCTGTTCTCCCACCTGAACGTATTGATTACGGTTATTCAGGTATGCTAAAATCCAGGAAATAAACAATTCTGGTATACCAATTAACCGAAGCTTTATAATTAGTTTATCGTGAGGAACAGTGTCGAATGCTTTACTATAATCTAGAAATATTACATCAATTTGACTGTTAGTGTCAAGACAAGCTGCAAAGGTGTGCACTGTACTAACCAATTGTGTTGTAGTAGAAAATCCTTTTCGAAATCCATGTTGATGATTTGATAAGACAGAGTGCACACATAACAGCGTGGGTATTTCATTTCATCAAAAGATGCAAAAATAAATGCATCGGGGGCCAAGCACAGCTCACAGCCGAAGACATTAGCGGCGCTGAAAATTACTGGATCAAGGTGGCTCAAGAGGATATTTATGCAGAAGAAATCAATCAGCTTGAAAAGGAACTACAACTGAACTATAGCCTCTGGAAGATTCTTGGCAAGGCAAAGCTTACGCCAGAAGAATTGACAGTATTGTATGAGTAAACTCCAAGCCTCTCACTTGTCAACGTCACCAGTAGCAATGGAAATACTTACTCTGGCTCATTAACCGGTAAATGACTAACAAGTCTTCCTTGCCACAACGAAGATGTCGATACTTCAGGGCCAAGATCTACGGCCACAAGAAAGTGGCTTCGTCGTAAGCAGTTACTGGAGCACTTTTGGAGAAGATGAGGAGAGAATATCTTCTTAGCCTGCGTTCCGCGCACTATGCCTACCAAAAGTACCAAGCGATACTGCCTACCAGTGAACATACCACTGCTTCATTTGGCAGTATATTTACCAGATTCCAACGGACCCCTCCTTTGCACACATCTTTTATAGGCTCAAAGTAGAAAACAATGTCCATCCATATCTAAAACACACCCGATTTTATACGAAGAACAATTTAGCATGCCTCCAATTCTGGCAACTGGAAAAGAATGAAACCTACAGCTTTACAGAGGGCAAATTCATTTACATTTAGTGTCCACCGTCATCATTTTCACTCGGGTCGTTCAGGATTGAATTATCCGGCAAGGAAGAATTTCAGGATTGAGATAATGAAAGCCTTGCTCTCCCAAAATTTTCGCAGGAACTCATTTATGATGAATATCTAAGTATGCTAATAGCATTCTTTTTAGAAAAATGAATTAGAAGAAATTTTTAAGTATTTTCCTTTTTTTTTTTTCATTGAAGAGCACCGCGAACGAAGTTAAGCCAACATTTTTAGACTGCACTACCTTCAGAATCGGCCCATAATTTTTCAGTACACTATCTTCAGGATTGACCAACGAAATCGGTTAGATAGATAGCCGGAAAGAAAACTGGTCTGACAATACCAAGAACAGCCTTTTGATGCTATTCACATTCAAACGAATGGTCGCTGGCCGGTACCCATTGTCAGGAGCGAATTAAACTCAGAATCGAATTAACAGGAGTCAAATTAATGGAAGCCTATTGTACTTGTGGGAATAACGCTATCACAGAAATTCAACGATCCACCAGAATGTCCTACCTCAAGCCACTCGACGACGCCCACGGACTGGAATTCTTCCGCAGCCCAGCTGCAGAAGATGACAGTGCGGCGTGGTCGCCAACCTGCATTGTTTCACCGAAGGCATCAGTGAAGTTGTTGAGTATTTATTCAATTTTAGTGCATATCCATAAGTGGGTATCTTTGTCTTGCAGAAGGAGGTCCCATAGTGAAACATTGTAGTGGGACCTCTTGTGATATATTACAAAGGACAATAACAACACTACTAAACAGCAAAAAAAATAAATAAAAAATAAGCGTGCAGTGGAAAATAGTAAACACCCCTTTCAGAAGTAAAAATACGAGCAGTTGACATTATTTATACAAATAAAGATACAATAACAGTTCTTAAAACAAGAATAATAATTCATCACCAGAAAATGACAAAGCTCTGGTTGCCTCACAAATGACATATAATGGAATCATGCTATTGGTCACAAAATGAAATCATAGAGCTGACTGTTAAATGACAAGTAGCTGGCAAGGGTGTGCCAATTGGATCTGCTCTCAACCACAGAGCTTCTGACAAAAATCACTAGAGGGAGCTCAGGTGCCCGTGCATTTAAATCATTAATTAACTGCAAGGGAACCACCATGTTGGTACTCTGTGCAGGCATGCAGGCGCAGACGATGACATGCCATTTAGACGAGACGTGTAATCAACACAATCTGGAGCATCCCTCAGTATGATAGCGCCATCAAGTTCAGGCACCTGCAAACGCATGATTTTAGGCACCATAAATCTTACATGCAAATTTTATAAATAGCCATCCAATCTTTCTGAAAAATATACGGAATAAGCTTTACCAAGTTTTCCATATGTACACACTACATATAAATGCTTGTGCTTGCATAATATTTTGAATATTTTTAGTGTTACAAAAAAGAGTCATACCAACATGGTGGCACCTTTGCAGTTGCCACTTCTTTCTCTGAGCTTTTCCTCTAGTGTTAGTATACTAACTCTATGACCATGGGAATTATAATAGATTTGCCCAATGTTTGTGCTTCAGGCATTCTTATGGCATTATCTATTATGCTTTATCTTTCTAAATTACCTGAAAAATGCACGTAGGCAAATGCATGCAGGCAATAAGTTTCCGCGCACATTCATAATCATTGCGAACAGTTGCATTCGGAATGCAACATTGTGTTTGTAATACCTGTTGCCATTGTGTTTGTAATAGCCAAAGTCACGAAGCCGTTTAATGTCCAAGATGAGATTGAAGCATAATCCATAATTCTCATGCTGGCTGATCTGCTGTGCTTTTCAGCTAGCATAGAGACTAGTGAACTCAAAACTCAATGACAATTCAAGGGCTTCAAGGATGTCAAAATTCAAGGAGGGGGAAACAGACCTGATTCATACAAATAGGCTGAAAAATGGTGAATATGGCATTGCGCTGTTGAGTTTGAGGGTCAGATCCTGAGGCTGCAGAGGCCCCATTTTGATTTGTATGAAACGCTTGTGCACTTCGATTTGGGTGCATGTAAAGAACTCCAGGTGGTCTAAGTTATTTTGGAGTCTCCATTTCGTCAGGCGTCATGATCGAATCGTAGCTTTGGGCACAGAAAACTGCAGAATTTAATTTTTCGTTTTAATAGTGAAATCTCATTCTTAGCTAAGAAGCTGCCGAGTTGTACACAGGTTTCAAGCTTTTCAGGTGACTTCAACGATTCAAAGATGACTTCCCATTGTAATGACGTCAATCGCCTTCTAGCATGACGGTTAGTAGTACTTGGCTTAAGCCAGGAATTTCTAATTCTCAGCACTTTGAAATGGAGCCATGATGGCTGCGGTGTGAAGCAACTAGCAAAACAACAAAAATAAGGGTAAAGCTTCGTCGCTTGATCAGACATTGTCTGGCTCCACGGTGGCAATGGCAATTTTAACAAGCCTGTTGTTGGTGGCTATACATTGCATTGCTTAGCGACCCCGAAAATATCTAGATTCGTTTCTCAACAGACACTTGCCGTTCCCAGGCACTTCCCATTTCCAATAGATACTTCCCATTCAAAGTTTCCCAATAGTTCGAATGTGCAAGAGTCACCCCTAACCCCAATTTTCAAGGAATTCAAGGAGCACATTTATTTTCAAGTAGTTTCAAAGGCCCTTAAATCTCTTTATTCAAGTTCGAGGGTTTTTGGGGATTTCAAGGAGGTGTATGAACACTGAATTTTTTAAAAACTATTCTCACAACCCCAGCATGGCAAACCAGATGACCACAATCTCTTTTGAAAAATGAAAAGATTCCATTACTTCCTACTTAAGTAAAGTACGCACAACTTGTCCACCTGGAGTCATCCACGATATAAAGAGGATCAAGTATTAAAGTGCTGGACACTTAGAGGGTACCTTTAGCTCGGGGCCAACACTAATTTCCCTGCTAAAGCACAGGTAAAATGCCGAAAATGCTCTCCTTGTAAAGCTGCTGAACTGTTTAAATGAAATTTGTAGCATTTAATAGAGAAAGCTAAATTGTACTGGCTGTTGAAACCAGAATTTAGATTTTGTTTACAGGAATTGAGGAATATTAAAAAATTATACCCAAAATATACAGTTGTGTTACTTTGAACCAATAATAGAGGTTACAATTCTGTAAACTTTATCCATTGCCCATCTAATGCGGACAAATGTTATGTCTTACTTAGCAACCCACATGCAACTGTCACATTGTTTATGAAAGCTTTACAAAAGCTTTAACCCCAAATAAGTCAAGTCTTTGAGAGCAGTGCATAGAAAACCAATTTTGCTTGCACAGATGTCAAAATAAATGCAGTTTACAGAATTATCATGTTCTTTTATCACTGCCAAGTTAGATGCAAACTAGAGGCCTTCTTTCTCTTTCCCTGTACTTTTGGCAATTTCTTTAAATAAAACTGATTGACTAAATCGGAATGTTTCATTGAACAGTCGGTGGATTCTAACTTCTTCATAATTCAACAAACCTCCCCAACATCAGTTCAGTGGATGTCAAGCACAACAATTACTCCTTTCTCATGTATAAATATAAGAGCTCCCGAAGTGAAGCTTCCGTTTAAAAGCCACCATGGTAAGAGGGCACTGACCTTCCTGGAGGAGCTTTCCAAAGGCTGCACTCAGTTCGAGCAGCAGGGCCGTGCTGCCAATGTCCGAGTCACCCCATGCATCGCGGCCGGCACCCACCAGCACGTAGCGGTCGGGCTCAACACGCCCGCGCACGTAGCCAACCAGGTCAAACACGGAATGGTTTCGCAGCATGTTGTGCAACTGCAGCTCGGCCTCGACAGGGCCAGGTCCAGCGCCAAGGGCGGCACCGCCCTCACCACCCAAGGAGCCCTGCATTTGCGCAGTGACTGGTGGTCCCCCTATGTGCCTGCAAAAAGTTTGATGACATTGGGGGAAAATTTTTTTTTTTTTTAATTTTTGCACTACCCACATCACGATGACTGTCGATGTTAATGTGTTATTAGCATTGAAGCAATGTAGGAACACACTGCACTGCCGCTGCAGAGATCCTTTATGTACACCAGCCGGGTTCTTCTCACACTTCCCACATAAAACACTACGCCATCTAACACCGCCACAAAGTCCACGTGTGGGGTGGGTGTGAATTAAGACAAGATTGTCTGAATATATATGTTGCAGGTTGGAGAAATTTTTAATTGTTTTTGTGTCATTAAAGCAGCACATACCCAGTGGTACATACCCATTAACCTAAGTTAGTGTGAAAGCGGTTCAGTGGAGAGTGCGACAGATTGGTCCCGCACGTCACTGGCTGGGTCCTTACCACCTCCTCTGTGGAGGCTGAGGAAGCAGCCATTGCCCTGGCCATCTCCCCCACCTCTGCCACACCCATCTTAAAGCGATTCACATCATGCCTTCTAGCTCGGATGGCATTTTATACACTTAAATGTATTTACTGCAAATGACAGATGCATTTCTACAGTAAAAGGGTCCTCAACAGAGTCGAACCATCACACTTACCGCAGCAAAATCTCAGCCACGTTGGCACTGATGGTCTGCGCTGGCACTGTAGGCAGGTACAGCTGCTCCCGAGGTAGCCGGTGTGCAGACACTGCGAGGAAGTCAAATTGTGTTGGGCAAGGTCACACGTTGCCTTATGTGCAATTGGACACAGAAGCAAACAATCATGAGAGCTAAATCAGGAGCTAATCACTAGCACTCGTAATTGTTGGCTCCTGTGTCCATGTCAAGCTCACGCTGCCTGCAACCATCAACTTGTACCAACTGGCCTGATTACAGTGTTAAAACAAGGGATGCCTTAGGCTGGCTGGTTCCACAATGTAAATTGTATCACAGTGAAACAAAAACATCTGTCCTTGAAGTATGCACACAGGCACATTGTGTCAACCAAGCAGCCACACGTCTGACCACAGGAACATCTTAACAAGATGTTTAGCTGTCGCTAGATTTATTCTAGCAGTGGGCAGTGCCATTCATCAATCCACATCAACACCTATCTACCATCTGCCACCTGTGCACGCACAAAGCTGATGCAAGATGAGGCAATGGTGCAATAACCATATGAATATAGGATGCATCTCACCTTCCTAAACACAATGTGCACGAATCAGTGCATACAGGTAGGGACTTGATAAATGCAGCACTTGCAAGCTCACTGCAGGCCACAGTTAAACAAGGATACGCCATACGCCTTGCATTTGCTGCGCTTCGGGAGTAATGGCGGTTTGAACCTACAAGATGGGCGCCAGCGCGGGCCCACTTGGCTCACGTTTTCGCCTTGGTAGACATCGCTTCGTCTGGTGCCTTGTGCCAAACATACCTAAGCCAAGACAATCCATTAGTAATCATCCTGTTGTTGCTATGCGGATGCATCTCGTTAGGCCCACGAACGCCGGAACCGCAGAACGATCTCAAAAATTGGACGAGCTATGCGCTCATAACGAACGTTTCAGGTGAGTTTAGAGAAAGTGAAAGCTCATTTCAATAGTTACTGGCGATCTAAGTGAGTGAGGACGGAGCCATCATGAGAATTCATGCTGAAGCGGGAGTGATGGGTGCTGCCATGTTGGACAACGCTATTTGCTAGCATGCGTAAACATTAGATATCGGTGCTCAAGCCCCACTTCGATGCGTACGACGTCTCCTGCACCATCTGCACATGCGAGGCGTGATCTTTCGTACATGTAGTTTGAACGTTAAATGTCGTGCCCCAATATATTCATCTGCCTTGCCTTGTTGCTGCCTTTTTGTGCTGCAGGAAATTGTGAATAAGTAAATAAATAAAATACACACCCCTGGCCATGCCCGAAAGGTGTTTTTTTTTAAAAAGAAGAAACGCCTGTACACTGGCTGTGCCATCCACGTCAAAGTTTGTTACACCAAACCCTTATGGCAAGTTTTGTCCTTACACGACACATGGCGTGTGACAAACCTTACAGCCTGTTGGTGTTGGTTGCGTCTCTCATTTTCCAACTCTGGGGCCCACACTGACAACGCTCGACCTACTGAATGTCACCGTGGTGCGCAGTTCAAATTTGATTTTGGATGTTCATGTAAACGTCACTACTTCCAATTTTGCTGCCTATGACGCCTGAAATGCGGTTGTCCTCAACGAGCCGCCGTGTGCTCAGTCAGCTGACCGCAGCTTCAACTGCTGTGCATATGCACAGTGTTTGCTTCGTGCACGACAGGGCTTGAGTGCGTGCTTACGCTCATATGCTCCAGTCTGGCCATGCTACACGGTGCAGACTGGCTTTGTCCTGCACAAGCTTAACCAGCCACATGCAACTTAAGCATACTGAGGCACTATCAATACCTTAAGCAAAGTCTGCCAAGGCGTCACGTCTGCCAACTCAGAGCAGCCAGGAGTCAGCGTGCAATGGCAAGTGTGCGTGTGGTCTGACCTTAAGCTCACCTACTGTTCAAAACTAGTTGAAATTAGCGAGGCCCAACGGCTACGACATCGATGGGTGTGCATTAGACTTATGGGTGCGTTAGAATTAGGTAAATAAGATAGTAAATTAATCTTGTACAATACCAAAAAAAAGCCCTGTTACCATGACAGGGTTTTTGGCAAGCGAGAAAAATTGCAAAAACAAAAGACAGGCGGCAAGGCCACCTTGGTCTTTTGATACCAGGTTGCCTTGCCATTATGGATTTTGATGGGATCTGCTCAGGTCTAGTTATCTTTTTTGTCAGTAAAGATAGACTACATAGTATTCTAAAGGAGCCGTAGACTTAGCAAGTTTCAAGGACTTTTACTCAGCCATGACAGCCCAAATACTACAAAGAGATACTTTCAAATCCATGATGTCTACTGACATGCCAGTACTGGAGTTCCGGCGTGAAATTCAAGAACTGGAACTTTAACCATCATTTTCTCTTCTAATAAACCTATTCTCACTCAATCAGTGACAATGATATTTTGAAGTAATACTTATCAGTCCAAACGGATTTTTTTCTTTCGTGTCCCTTCAAATAAACGATGACGATTTACACTTCCAACTTACCTACGGCAGGGTATCCGGGGGTCTGCGGATCCCCCAGGAGTGGACCCAGGGGACTGGCACTGTGACTTCCATCAGGTGGCAGCCACCACCAGGCGGCACTACCATCCTGCTCTGTAGGGTAGCTTGGAGGCAGTGGCCGAAACTCGCGAGGGTCTGGGTACAACAGGACGGCACGTGCACCCACCCGTTGCGCCATGGCAAGTTGCCGGCCCAAGGGCTCTGTGCCTAGCCGCACGAGCAAGACACTGCCATCAAGCGTTACATTGGAGCCATGCAGCCAGTCCACATCAGATACCTGCAGACGACCTGCGTACACCAGGGGGCCCTGCACGACAGGTTAGCATTAGCACACATCAATAACCACGGCCCCTAGCACTAAACTCTGTCACAATAAAATAATGCTATGCTCCCCTTCTACATACAATTTTCCTTGTACATACATTACACATGCATGTAATATGCACCCACTGTAACTTTTACTACGATGTTTGACATTGCATAAGATTTCTATTTTAAAGCGAAGCTTTTTTTGCGAACCACCCTGCGCCTCTCTTGCTGGTTGTGGCTGCCGCCTTCTGCTGCTGCTTGTGTGTTCGCACTGAATAGCTCACACTCAGCTGTGGGACGGCGGCGCCATCTAAGAGCAATGACTCACACTACTTTGCCCACAGCAGTGGAAGGTCGAGAGGGGGGGAGTCGTTGGCCACTGAGGGGAGGGTGAAAGGAAGTTGAGACGGGAGAAAGGACGCCGGAGGAGATGGCCTCACATTGCGCATGCGTTGCGCCACCTGGCAACTGCATGGACGGTCACAGCTGCAACTCCAAGAGGAAGTCGGGTACCCCAAGCAAATGGCGCAGAAAGCCAGCTTGCCTCTTTCAACCCCCATAATGCTGGTTGCGTTCAAAGGTGCATTGTACTCTTCGCCAACATGAATAAAGCGCTCAGTTTCACTTTGCACTCATATTGAATAAACACAAACACGTGTTTTAGCACTCTTTATGCATTTACAGAAAGCTTCACTGTACAGTGTTACGACGCGAGAAAAACAGGTTTTATTAAACAGGCTTCAGGGCGAGCCTCAGATGGGCAAAAAACGTTCTCTTTCTTGTCTTCTCCACTCACACTCCTTCTTCTTCCACTCATGCGGCTACCGTGACCGTAATATTTTTCTCCCCTCCTAGACGAAGCCTGCCGGGAAAGTCAGTTAAGTTCTCGGAGTGAAGGGCATGAGACGAGCGACGTGCACAACCTCAGTCTTGGCGGAGCGCCGTCCCGTTGCGGTGAGACCCGCGCCAGTCGTACTTCACTGAGCTGGTCAACAATAACGTACAGGCCAGTATAGTTGGCAAGAAGTTTCCGACATAGGCCACGTTTGTGCACCAGACACTATAGCGAGACTAGATCCCCTGGAGAATAGGTGACATCCCAATGGTGCCTGTTGTACCATGCTTTTGACCAGTCTTGCGAAGCCAGAGTACGTATGCAGGCAAGCGTCGAGCTTCTTCAGAAAGACACAGTCTCGACGATGGTGAGATCGTCGTGGGTGGAGAAAGAAAATATGGTGTCCAGTGTGTCACGGCAGACGAGTGTAGAGCAGGAAAAACGGGCTGTAGCCACTAGTCTTGTGCTTTGCAGTGTTAAAGGTGTATGTAATGAAGGGCAAAATGTCGTCCCAGTTTTTATGGTCTGATAAATAATACTGTAATAATAAGACTGTAATAATAGATTCCAAATGAGCACGTTGGATATGCTGCATTCTTTTACAAACACTGCTGCTGCAAAACACTGCCTTGCCAAACGAGGCGAAAGCCCTTGTCAAGCCCTAATGCCTTTTTTGCTTTCCCCCCGCAGCACAATTGTAGTGACTGATTGATTGATTGAGTGTACAGAATAGTGACATGCCCAGCTATGCCTCCACATTAAGTGAAAGCATCTGTCACCACTCAGCCCTTTACCCCACCTGCCTACATTCAATGTGGCAGACTATTAGACAGATGCATTTTAAAGCAGACAATAAAGAGAAAAAATAATTTGATTCGTATCTGTAAATTACTATTCCACAATAGCAAAAAAAAAAATTTAAAGATAACTATTTCCTTGAAAAGAGGCTTGGTAAGACAAAAAATACGCAAACAGCAAAGACGGATGGTGATGTCCCCTTGAAGTTCCTCCACTAGCTCGCCATCGTAACGTCATAGATTTTCATGACATCTGCTTACGCCTAGCTAATTTTTTTATCGGTAAAGATGAACCACATTCTTTATAAAGAAGCCAAGCACTGAACTTGGCAAGTATTGAGAACTTTTGCTGAGTCACCACAGCCTGAATACAACAGAATACTTTGAAATCCATGATGTCAAACTGATGTAATGGCACATGGGTTGCAGCAAAAATATTAAGAAAATGAAACTTGGCCTCTACTTTCTCTATAATAGTGAACCTCTTAACACAACGATTATGAAAACAGATTCGAAAGATTACTTTGGCAGTCTAAATTGATTTGGTGTCTTCCTTTAGTGTCCTGTTAAGCTGTCCTGGATCTCCGAGAGAGACGCCAATCAAAAGCCACCACTTCCCGGCATTTCTATGCGCACACAGCATAACAGCACTGCAGTGAACTATCTAAAAAAAAAAAACATACACTGCACCATATAGAAAACCATGTGGCCCAGTCGCCCTGAGCAACAGTGATTCACTCACTCTGATGGGACCATTGGCCGTGCAGTAGGCCACATAGGGACGGTGATCCTCTGAGAACAGGTCCACAGTTGTGCCTGCTGCATCAGACGAATTCTCAAAGTGACGCAGCCGGTTCGGGCGTGACGAATCTGGGAATGACAGCAGCACCTCGTACGTGTGCTGCTGCACAGCCTCGAGGCCCTGTTCTTTCCAACGCTGCTGCAGGAGGTCCACAATCTCGGAGTCTGTACGCACCTCAAGCAGCTGCCTGCAGTCACATAACGAGTCATTCGACCAGTGTTACTGACTGACACAACCATAAATGCTGCCCACTCTAATGGTGTATGAAGTAGATTATTAATTTAGACCATAAATCTACTTGAAAAAAAAAATGTGAAAATTTATATTCAGGGGCTTTACACTTCAAAACCACATTCTGATTATCAAGCACACCGTAGTGGAGAACTCCCGATTAATTTTCACCACCTGGGGTTTTTTAATGTGCACTTAAATCTAAGTACATAAGCATTTCTACATTTCACTCCCATTTAATGCAGTCGCTGGGGCCTGGATTTATTAAAATTCTTGAACATCACAATATATATATATATATATATATATATATATATATATGAAGTATTTCTTCAGATCCGGGGTTTAAAAAATTAAAAGAAGTGCAGGCGCACATAGAAAAGCAAAAACATTGAATTTCGACGTTTCGGCCGAGGTCCGGCCTTCATCATGAAGGCCGGACCAAACTGCAGCACTGCAGCTATTGAAATCTAAAGCAGACAAAATAAATGCATGATACAGCCTTCTGAAATATATTACAAATTTGTGAGTAGGACTTTTGCGAAACCCTCGTAAGCATTGTAACAATTCCATGTAAGCTGTAAGCTCATATATAAAGGTTGTCGGCTTCTGGTGCTTAAACAGATGCAGTTTACAGAAATGCAATATATCTGTTTTTTGGTGCACAGTTACAGATTCGCAAACTTCATGCTGAAAATTTTTTTTTGAACTTGCAGATTTTCGGCAATTTTTGTATAATGTACGAGATCCAAAATCAATATTCAGCATGCCACAGTTGCTAGAATATAGCTTCCTTTCTCAAATACAACAAATTTTATTCAAATTGCTATAGCAGTTGTTTTATGAGGGCATTTCGGAGTTTTAGATGTATTTGAATAGAGAAATCCGAGTTCACTCGGAGCTAAAGCTTATGCTTTGGCTGACTTATGGCCTTACAGCTTGGATGAGCTCTTAACTCAAAATGATGCTGCAGACGTAAGGCAATGTTCATATTGAAACTGGTGCGTGCTCCTGTAATTTTTGAGCTTCAATGCATAAAAAGGCACTTTGTTAAAAAAAGTGGAACAGTGCATTTTTAGCAAGTTTGACAGTGCCAATCTCAAAACTGATGCCATTTCAAAAATTTGTTCCATGTGGGTGTGCCTTGTAGAATCAGTCGCTTCAATTCGTATACTGCAATATGTATGCTGCAATATGTGTGCAAGAGTAATTAGTTAGAAAGTTGATTAGTGAAATTTTGGTATTAGCCAATTACCTATGCACTTTGATTTTCAGTGTAAGTAATATATGCCTTTACTAGTAATCCAGCTCAGTCAGTAAAATTGTACATTATATACCACATTCGATATAAAAAAAATTATG
This sequence comes from Dermacentor silvarum, assembly GCF_013339745.2. NCBI lineage: Eukaryota > Metazoa > Arthropoda > Arachnida > Ixodida > Ixodidae > Dermacentor > Dermacentor silvarum. The sequence goes on from NC_051162.1 coordinate 132,706,529, forward strand.
TTGACATGGACAAAGAAAAGGCCCCAGGTATAGTGCCACAGTTATCTCCTGTGATTGCACTATGGATTTAACTTCACAACACAAGTGCTGTCATGAATGAAACTTGGACTGACGCTATCCGAACCTCGAAGGAAGCAAAATTTCCTTGCAGCTTGTGTGCACATCCTTGAATTGGGTTGTACAATGCACTGCTAAAATTGTGCTATTCAATCTGAGGCTTACATCTAAAAGGAAAATGAAAAAAAAAAAAAAAAAAAAACCTTGTACCAGTGGTACCTACTCTTGACAGTACACAGAAGTTGTGCTCAGCATGTCCCCTTGTGAACAAAAGTAGTGCAAGGGCAACATTACAAATTTGTTCCTGTAATATTTTTCACAAAGTAGTGAAAGTAGTTTCTCAGCTCAAGGAGTTGGAAAATAAATAATGCAGTGCATGCAGCATACTTTTTTTTTAATATAGAATATGCAGACAAAATACAAGGCTTTTAATTAAAATTAAATTATGGGGTTTTACGTGCCAAAACCACGATTTGATTATGAGGCACGCCGTAGTGGGGGACTCCGGAACTTTGGACCACCTGGGTTTTTTAATGTGCACCTAAATCTAAGTGCACGGGTGTTTTCGCATTTCGCCCCCATCGAAATGCGGCCGCCGTGGCCGGGAATTCGATCCCGCGCCCTCATGCTCAGCAGCCCAACACCATAGCCACTGAGCAACCACGGCGGGTAAGGCTTTTAACTTCTGGTTTGAACAGGCTGTCTCCACAAATGGGAAAGGATATTTCTAGAAACCAGATTCTGTGCCCAGTTGTGAGGTGGTTGGTCTCAATGTCAGTAAAGGTGGTTAGGTAGGAGTGTCTGCATAGTGAAATTTCCTAATCAAATATGAATGTTTCAGAAAAACTACTTCCAAATATCAAACCGAAACTAGAATATTATCTGAACTCCAAAAAAAGATGAAATAAAAAGTTTGCACGTAGCCAGTTTAGTGAAAACTAAGCCCTGTACAAATTTATTTGACATGTACATATTCAATAGAACCAAGAGAAGGGAAGCGCAGTCAAGGACAGCAGAAAACTAGGTGGGGTGATGAGTTGGGAAATTTGCAGGCGCAGGTTCAAATCAGCTAGGGCAAGACAGGGGTAATTGGAGATCACAGGGAGCGGCCTTCGTATTGCAGTGTACATAAATATAGGCTGATGATGATGATATTCAACCGAGCTTGCAATGTCCAGACAATTGAGCAGCTTGTAAATTAGTAACAACACCTTCAGTTATCTTAGGCGCCACAAGAATGGCAGTAATAAAACAAGGGAAGAACTTATCACCAGAAGCACGTACAGTGTTGTGTTCGTTGAAGGTGAGAATACTACAGTACAGCAACGCACATTAATAAATGACAAGATGGCAAGACTGGCCAAACAATAAATCTAAGCAACAAATTTGTACATAGGCTTGCTAAAATGAGGCAGTTTTTGAGGAGAGGAGGAGGAATAAACATTTATTCGGAACCAGCACTTTAGATGGCCGGGCCTAAGCCTCCCATGAGGGGACGTCGAGGGCTTGCCTCGCCGCCGCCTCACGGGCATGCTGGGTCGCCCAGGTTTGGTCGTCGAGGGCGGAGCTCCGCAGAGCCTCACACAACCTCGACGAGAGGGGTCGTGGTGTTAATGTGTGTGTACTGTGCTGGGCACTCCCACAGCATATGCGGGAAGCGTAGCCAGGTGAGTGCCACAGCACCCGGCAGTTGGGGGTATTGTAAACTTCAGGGAATATAAGGTGGAGGCGGGCGGGTGAAGGGTACTTAATTTGTTTGTAGCAGACGCAGGGTGGTAGCCTGCGCCCGGCTGAACTTGGGGTGAGGTGGGGGAAGGTTTGGCAACTAAGGTAAAATGCCTTAACGAGATCGTTATAAGTAGTCAGACTGTCCCTGGTGTCCAACTCATCTCCAGTGGTCTCCGCGTGATTTTGAATGTCTGGAAATTATTGAGGAGGTTTATCCTTCCCATGCATTTGCTCAGGAACTGGTGTCCCTGTGCAGCAACCAAACCTTTCCTACACAGCGAACACATTCGAAACAGTCTTCACTTCCATTGTTCTCTATCCCTCACAGTTCCAATATTTGAAAGGAACTAATATTTGATGATTTCAAATAGTGCATTCTCAAATAAAATATGAATTGAATAGCAGAGACTATTTGATCGGTATTCCACATTTTGAACATTTAGACACTCCTATTATATACTGAATCATGAAAGAAGCCTAAAATGTGAACAATCTGTCTGGCCTGCCAAACGAGTTCAGTGGTTGTAGGAGTTAATAGATGAGCACGTAGTGATTGCTTTGAATAAGTGCAATACATTGAACTTAAAGCTAACCCTTTATCTAGTTTGACCATTATATGAATGAAGCTGCTAATAAAGGAGCACACACATTTGACATTGCAGAAAGCTTATCGTACACTTCTCACATGTAAATCTATGATGCTTCTCAAGTATGAAGGCTGGGCAACACATTTAGAATATTTTACTGTGATACTAAAGCTGGTCTCGGTGTGCTGGACATGGCGCTATCGACATCATGACACTGAGTGAAATTAGCTCTCATTATAACAAGAACGAATGAAAGTGGAACTAGTTGGTAGGGATTTGCATTAAAGAAAGTTAGGCGGGCAGACACGGACACAAAAGAAAAAACGGACAACACAAATGCCATTTGTGTAGATCTGTTTTCCTTTTATGTCTGTGTTTGCACGCCTTACTTTTTTCTAACATGAATAGGACTAGGTTTGATCATATTCATAAAAAGCTAAAAACAGTGCTGCATGGCTTTCTTCTGGCTGTGCTTGCCTGTGGCAGCAGCAGCAATTGCAGGAACAGAATGAGACCGTGTTGCATGATGGATCCATATTCTGGGTACAGAATCAAGTATTACAGTAAACTATTTAGCTCACTCCAACAGCTGTAAATTTTTTTTCAAGGGTTTAGATGGCCTGGTCCTTCATCGAAAGCAAAAAAAATTTTAAGTTGAAAATGTTTATGCCAGAACTTATTGCAGTGCTGCCGGCGCACCCACACACGATTCTGTGCAGGTGTTGCAGAATCAGGTAGAAGCCCGATCTCGGTTACCATTATACTGTTGCCATAGGCCGAAAAACCCATCACACATGCCACATATGACCAAGGGCTTGAGCAGGTACAGTTATGCATGTAATGGTACCCACACGTATTCCATATCTTTTAACTTCAGAATAAACAACCCAGCCGAGGTTAATCCCCCCCAGGGCAGGTGATTAGTTCTTTTTTATTTCATTTTTGTTTGCTTTTAAAATTTCACAAGATTGCACTGCAAAAGGTGTGCCAGATATCATGACCTAAGCAATCCTCACTGTGTCATGCTCAAACGTCTCTTTGTTTATCCAGAAGAACAAGTAGTCTGGACATTTTAGAATTCAAGATCACTTAGTGGCATCTCGTATTTACAATTTTCTTGACTAGAAGAGGCAATGTTGCAGCAACTAAGTTTGCTGTCTATCTGGGGCCTAGTATTGTGTTGCATTTACTTCCGAAAAATGCCCTGAAGTGAATTGCAGCAGATAAAAAAAATAATAAAAGGGGAAAGAAGCGTCGTGGTGGTGGGGCAGAACTTTCAGAACGGAGGCCACATCCGCTATGATTCACGTGAGGTGCTGGCTGCGTACAGCAGACGTTTCTCGGCACATGCGGCTAGTATGCTTCACTGTTTGGATATCCGTGAAGGCCAGGAACGTCGTGCTCTGCAAGAAGCTTTGATAGTTGGGACACGACTTTTCAACCGTTTTGCCACAGGTTCTACTGCCAAATCCGGCGATCTCAGGTGGCCAATTTTTGAACTAGCAGACTCAATTCGGGCAACGACTCATTTGGCAGCGATTTGCCCTCGGCAGGTAACGCGGCAATTTACAGACTACCCGCACTCTCCTACCTACTTCAAACCCGATCGCACTTCCATACATTATTGTGCCGGAAGTATTAACGAAGATTAAAGCGGCGAAGCCGGGGGGCGCCGCTGGAGGCGCCCAAGAATGACGCACGCCCGTCTCGCTTGAGCAGGGCGCGTGCGAAGGTGGTGCGTAAAAAAATAAAAAATAAAAAAAAATAAAAGGGCGCTGACCCTGCGGTTCGGTTGATGCCGTCAGCGCTGACGAGAGCCAAGAGCCGCGCCCTGATGCTCGGGTCGGCGTCGTACACGGCGTGGATGGCGACCGACTTGCCCCGCACGCAGCCACTGTGCTCGGTGTGCGCGAAATAGCCGACCAGCAGCCCCGCGAGCACTCCCAGCAGCGCGATGCCCAAGCCACCGATGACCAGGTTGCGGTGCGACACGACTCGGATGTCTTCGGTCGTCTTCTCGTAGATTTGCACCGCGCCCGTGGGCTCGTGGTCGGGCCATGTCATCGGCTCGCTATCGCCGCCGTTGTCCTCGTCACGGTACGGCCGGTACTGGGCACTCATGATGCTGTTGGTTGCGGCGGCGGACACCTGTTGATCGTCGTTGGCCGCTGCTGTTCGGGACGACACACTACAGGGCGCATGACACGTGCGACGGCACGCGCGCGCGGTGTTCGGTCAAGTTCCGACCGCGGCGGATTTTGCGATCAGGAGCGGACGCAAGCGTCATCCACCCGTTTCCGCCAGGTACAGTAGTGTCGCTAGTTCCCACTGGCAGGTAGAGAGGACTACAGCACTACGACAACATACCAGACTCGCGCCCCACGCCTACGGCAACCTGTGAAATCTCTTAGTACGGAAGCGGCGTCAGTTTAGAGAGTACGGCATCGCCTGCGTCGATACCCACAAGGAGCGCTGCAGTTTTTACCCACTTTCAGATCATGATGATAATAATTAAAGCAAAAGCGTCGTAGACAAGTTGAAACACTACCAGCATGCCCGTTCAACCACCCTTGCGAATTATTTATTTATATAGAACAATTTATTATACATAATAGAGCACGTAAACGCACAAGCTTTTTCCCACGCTTCAGCGCGCTATTCATAAAAGTCGGAACAATCCAGGGATATCCAATCCACAACGCAGTCGTTGACTTATCCGCTTTCGGCCTTCTTCCACGTCAGTGTTCAACCGCCTCGATACACATATTTTGCGACTGTTGAGTACGATGGTGTCTTGTGCGACCTTATTATCGGTTTTGACTTTATATCTAGGCGTAGCGCACGCCATACGCTTTCACATAAAACCAAACACCAAGCGCTGTCTCAAGGATGAGGTGCTCAAAGACGTCCTCGTTTCCGGCGAGTACCACGTCTCCGAGACGCCGGGTCACAAGACAGACCTGACAGTGAGTACTGCGAGCATGATGTGCACAGCTGTTCGAACGGCGATGATGTGCACCCTCGTTAGCGTGAAGCTTCTGCCAGCCGCTGGCCATTGATCTCGTGTACAAGTCGAGAGCTAGCTGCAAAACAAAGCCTCGTGCGTCGCAACTCGCTGCCTGAGCCTGCGCGTTCTGGATGGCGGAGACATGTGTAGCTCTAATGCCTGTCAACGGTATGCAGCTATCTCCGCCTAGAGAAACGACAGCGACACGCCCATATATTTTGTTGCTGGTCCGCTACCAGCATTCTGCTGCGCCGCTATTTTGACGACGTAGGCAACTTGCGTGAAGGCGTGCGGTGATTGTTTTCCCAGCGTTCGACTACAGTCGATGTTTGAAGGATGGTAGCTTCACTGATACGTTAGCATGCTGCTTCTGGCGGCTCGTGTGGTACCTGACAGCATAGGTTCTATGACTGGCCACTAATAAACAACATAATGGTACAGGAATTCATGGTGCAGAACGTGCTCAAGGCAGTACAAGATGTACCACTTTAAGTGGCTGTTGTCAGGCAAACTACTGGGAGAAAGAAAGGAAGAAATAAAGAAAGCGATCAAGGCAGCACTTTTCAAACATTTCATGACGTCTAGTGGCTGTTCACAACAAACATACTTTAAAAAGTCCTACAGTGCTTTCGTGGTCAGTCTGCACATTATTCCCAATTTTACGATAGAATGGCGGCACATGTTAGCGCAGTGTATGACCCCGACACACTAGTTACACCGATAGGTGTTCATGGGCCTTTTCATTGCTCATGTGTCGTGTCTCACCATCTGTTCTGACATCTGGTCGCTTTTCATTCCTGCTACAAAATGACCACCTAACACTTGCAGGTCAAGGACAGCAATGGACACATACTTTACAACAAGGATGACATCAAAGAAGGCAAGTTCGCCTTCACCACAGATGCGTACGATGTGTACGAGGTGTGCTTCACCACCAAGATGCCCAGTGAGGTCAAAGGCGGGGACCGGGAAGTCCAGCTCCAGCTCAAGCATGGTGCAGAGGCCAAGAACTACCAAGGCTTGGCTGAAGTGGGCAAGCTGAAGCCTCTAGAGGTGAGGGAAGCCACTACTGTTTCAGGATTGCATCCTCATTACGAGGCCCCGGTTTCCATTAGTCTGAAATGGAACTTTTGGGGCCTCGGGAGCTGTCCTCATTTTCTCCAGCCATGGTGCATGAGGAGTGGTGTCTCGGCAGTAGCGTCCGTTACTTGCATGGTGGTTTCGATGTATTTGGCAAAAGCTGTGCCTGAAATGTTAATAAATGCACTGCTATTGCAGATAGCTTTCAGGTTGCCTAACCTAACACATGCCCATAGTACCTGGGCCCTTGTTTTTCCTGGGGCTGAAAAATTCACGATATGTGCATTTATACTCAACCCGGTTTCTCAGTGGCTATGGCATTCAGCTGTTGAACATGGTCGCAGGTCCGATTCCCTGTTGCCACGTCTGCATTTCCACAAGTAGAAACATGCAAAAAATTAAATCCGTTTGTACTTACTATATTTAGGTGGATGTTGCAGAACTGTTGTTGGTAGTCGAAATTAATCTGGAGTGTTTTGCTACAGTGTTGCTATAGAACATTCATTCGATGTGCACTTGTGCTGTACACCTGATAAGCACACTCTGCAATAAGCAAGAGCTTTGCACTATGGAACACTTGGCTCTGTTTGTGATTGTCGCTTGTTCCTGTGCCATGTTCCACCAGATGAAGCTCCAACAGCTGGAGGACCTGTCGGAGGCCGTGGTGAAGGACTTTGCATACATGCGCCAACGGGAGGAAGAGATGCGCGACACCAACGAGTCGACTAACTCACGCGTGCTGTACTTCTCAATCTTCTCCATGTGCTGCCTGCTCGGACTGGCCACCTGGCAAGTTCTCTACCTGAGGCGGTTCTTCAAGGCCAAGAAACTCATTGAGTGAACAAACAGTTGGGTCTGTGAGTGTTTGTGGAGGGGGGTGCACATACTGGAGGGGCAATAAAGACACACTTTCGTACACGAAGTAAGTGGAGGTCCACAGAAGGCAATGTTTTTTAGTCTATGAGAAGAAATGGCCTCTATTTATACGAATTTTTAAATTGTATAACAGCCCCTGGGGGAACTTGTTCAGCTCCGGCTACATCTTGGGAAGTGTTACCAGCTTAGAGGGTGGTGCCAGAGAAGCATTGCCACACGGCATTCTATCTCCAGTTGCGTGCAGCACTGTGCAACTAGAGAGTTTTCAAATGTCCATTTAATTTGTTCCCATGTGTGGTACTTACATTTGCACTTCCAAGTTTTGTGGCGGTAGCCTCTCTTTGTGTATGTGAGTGTCGTTTAGTTTGCCTGAGCTCACCAGGAGTGGGTCAAGTCGTCTGTACAGCTAAAACTTGCCTAAATGCGAAGTAAACTCTTGGGGTATCGGGGCACATTGAAGCAACCTGTGTGCAAGTCAATGGGCCTACATGTCTATACTTGTGGACAATTTTCCGTGTTTAATGCATCAAAGGATAGCTGTGGGGACAGAGAATCGGCACATGTGTGATATCATGAAGTACTAGTGTGGATTGCTTTCACACCATTTTTGATTTGACATCCTAGTGCAGTAGGGTGGCTGGAAAGCAAACTGCTTAGCAACATTATATTTACTTTTTTTGGTATTGTAATAAGCAAAATAAAGGAATGAATGCTGAGAAACAATTTATTACAGTTTTATTGTCCTGTTGGATACATTGAGATAAAAATTGTGCATGTTTGAACATATTGCTTTTTCCTATGCATTTTTACATGGTAGTGTTTGTCGCTTCCCTGCTTGAAGGTGGTAAAAATTTCAACACAGACCTAAGAACAGACGATTCATTGCTGATATTTAGTAGTTGATAGTAACTGCATCAATAATCTGTTCAGAGCACTACTCACAGCACAGAAAGAAGGGCAAGTTAATTGTTTAGTCAATGTGCCAGGTGGCCCCATTTTTGTTGTTGCTATTATTTCTGCATGGTGTATAGATGTATTATCTCCGCAAAGACGGTAGATATGCGAAATTAAAATTTGTGCACATTAAAAGCGACAATCAAATTCGTAACTATAGGCAGGTGTGTCATCATGCATGTGCATTAGTTGTGTAGCTTTGGCTTGCATGGCCACAGAAGGTTGTCCATGAGTATGGCAATGGCTAGTTCTGTGCATTGGAGTAGCACTTTAATGAGCAGGCCTGGCCTGTGGCCTGCTGTTATTTAGTTAGCGCACAAAGCCACTGCTGGATGCATGCTGCCCATCCCAACCTAGTGAGCCATGGCTGCAGCTTTTACAGTGCATCGTAATCATTGAGGGTCAGAAGTGGTCAGTGCTAACCACCCGGTTGCAGTTATTTGCATACTTATGGTTGTGTCTTTTGGATCTTGCGCTGCTCTCATGTCATGATTTCTTCACGTATTTGTTTAGCAACACATTATTTATTTAAGGTACTGTGAATCACATGAATAAATTGTCACACAAGTGCTGCAAGTGGAAGATAGCAAACATCACAGAAGTGCACATGGCAGAAGTCTGAAGCATACAGGGTCTCAGATCTGAGACAAAAATAAACAGGTTTCAATCAAGATTGTGTTGCTGTTAGCATTGATTTTGCAAACTCAATAAAGTTTTCTTTATTATGGAAGTATGAGCAATGCTTCCAATTTTCTTTTATAAAACAAAGCATGCAGGACTTGTAAGTGATGCAAGCAGATTGAGTCTTGCATCATTTTTCTTGCGGGTGAAGTAAATGCTAAATGTTTATACTATAACAAAACTGGAAATACACTATAGAATGAAGAAATGTTTGAGGCTTAACTTCAATAGCTAAAGCAGGCAGGTTATTGAGTTGTTATTTGTTAATGGAAGGTAAGTAATGTGTTCATAGGTCTACATCACATGTTCAATAGTATGATCCTTTGTTTTGGAGCAGGTCTGTTTTGCCCGATTATTGCACCATAATTGAGTTTAATAAGATGTGGGTTATAAACCTAATTTCTCCCTAAAGTCGCTTGAACAGCACTTCGCACGAAGTACAGCAAAACCTCGTTATAACGAAGTAATAAACTTGAAGGTAGAGATAGAAAAGTAAACAAAAAGAATTAACACAACCAAGCAGCCCTGTTGCGTCGGCAGCGATAGTTTGTGGGCGTGGCCGCTGATTCGGCAGTGGGCCGGTTTGGCGCGTTGCCAGGTAGCAGACATCTCGCGGGAGTTTTCAAAATTTTGCATCAAACGAGTTACTAGCAGCATCGCACGTAACCAGATTTCGACTTAATTGGCGCTAGGTCATCGGTAAGTCTCTATTATGAACTAGAGAAAGCTTATCTCTAACAATATCCAAGTGTCAAGAAAATTCCATTGCTTATACCAATAGTTATAACTGGGATGAAAAAAAAAAAAAAAAAAGACGTGGAACCGACAGCAAACATTGTATTAGAAAGCAACTGTGGCAGCACCGTGAACTTATGTGTGTGTGTGTTCTGTTGTAAAATAAACCGCTTACAACTTTGTTGCCATAAATCTACGCAAATTGCTGAGGAGGGGGGGGGGGGGGGTAGCGTGCCGTCGTGCACGCCGCCCTGCACTCCTTCGGTCATTCTTTCCTCCATGCCTTGGGCGCATCGTGTGCCGTGTACGCGTCTCTCACGTCGCCCATCCCCTAAAGTTCCGTCTCCTAAAGTTTCGCCCATCCATCCCTCCGACACGTACGTATTTCGGAGGTGGGGAAGGGAGATGCGAGCGGCACTGGCTGCGCGGCGGCTCGAGATTTCCTTTCGTTTTTTTTTTTTTTTTTTTTTTTTTCCTGCCAGCATTTTGGGTTCTTTTTCATTTCGTCGCAGGCACCCAGTAGCCAGACAACGTGGCATGTGAACATGGTAGTAGGTGGTTTATTTTGCCATGGAACATGCACTGAACTTCGCGCGGTGTCGCAGCTGCTAATTGTTATACCCGATATATTGTTAAAACCGGTATTTTTAGTGACAGTGCTCTTAAAACAGCGCTATGGACGAGGACAAAAACTGCACAAACGACGGGACGGGCGCCCGTCCTGTCGTCCTCGTTCATAGCGCCGGTTGAAAAGAACACTGTCGAAATGGGCCGATTCGGCCACATCAAGGTATTGTTGCTACAAATTTTTTCTACAATGGTAGAGTGTACTATATACACTCTAACAATGGGCTCTATCCTCTCGTCACCGGCTACGCTCGACCCTGCCATCACCTGCATCAACTTGAAAAATTGGCGCCCGTCCAGTCGTTTGTGTACTTTTCGTCCTCGTCCATAGCGCTGATGAACCAACTCGCGCAAAATCAAGGTATTGTTGTTATTAGAGGATTCGTTATAACGAGGTCTAACTCTTTTGACTACTTGGGATATTGTTGGAAATTACCATCATTGCTGCATCAATTTAGCAATCACTCCTCGTCCAGTAGACTGATATCGCTGTTTTAAGAGCACATGGATACCAGCCTTGCCTGCGCCATGATTGTCAGCACAAAATCACTGTACCAGCAACGCAGTCAAACTTGTCACGAGAACAAGCCGTCGCTATAAATTCTTGTTTGTGACATGAAAAAGCAGCACAATTAGCACAGAAGTGAGTTTGTTGTTGGGCTATAGTTGTTACATGATCATTTATGATCATTTAGAAGAAATGCAGCCAGGGGCTCCGGAAGTATATATATGATGTGTGGGGGCGACGTCTGGGGGCTCACGTCACGTCGTGCAGTTCACCTGCCTCCCTCTCTCTCTCTGTATATATATATATATATATATATATATATATATATTGCCGCAGAGATTTCTCCACGTGCCAGGTATCCTTCCAGGCGTCTCATGGCACCGCCGTTAGAAGAGCGCCAGCAACGCCTTGCGCATGGCGAGACAGCGCGTGTCTCTCGTGCACGCGCACGCGGTTGCGCGTGTGCTCAATCTGCGGACGTGGTTGACTGTGGAACGGGATCCTGTTAACTCTGCTTGTCAATTGTGTGTATGTGTTATAGTCTTAAGTTGCAGGGCACAAGTTCGCTCACAATAAACCAGTTTGTTTAGCGTGCTTCACTGAAGAGTGCTACAATATATATATATATATATATATATATATATATATATATATATATATATATATATATATATATATATATATATATATGATTATCAATCAACCAATCAATCACTTTTATTTTCTCTGAAATAGAGAAGTACCATATTTAACTGCTTTTTATGAGGTTATACACACGTTCGGCTGCGATGGAGAGAATGATGTCACCGACGGTATGCCCGCGGTCCGCCGTGAACGCTTGCGTTCGATATCTCGAGTTTGCGACGTCTGCCGCTTGCAGGAAGCGGCTGACGTGGTGAGCGACTATGCTAAGTCATGCGGCCTCAGCTGCGCCCCCAAAAGTCGGAGCTACTCCTGGTCTCACCGGGAAAGAAGCACGCGGTGAGACCATCGTTTCGTCTCAGAGCGTAAAGATATTGGGAATCAGTGGCGCACCGACGGGAGGGGGGGGGGGGGGTTGTAACCCCCCCCCCCCCCCTGAGGCCGACTTAACCCCCCTCTTTTGTTTAACCCCTTTTCTTTCCTTGCGCATTTGAGTACTGCAACTAAGATGTAAGACGCGCAATCGTCTGCACACTCACAAAAAGCGCATTTTTTGACAATTTCCCGTGAAGAAACTGAAATTAGTGCTATTTAGATTGTATTGGCAAACTGTCACCCCCCCCTGGCAGAGATCCTGGGTACGCTACTGTTGGGAATGGTTTTCCAGTCGGATCGCGCCAACACAATAATAATTAACAAGCTTAAGATTACAACAGCCCAATTAAGTTACCCACATGATCCGACTAATAAGAACCAAGACAAGAGGCATGGGGGAGGCGGACACGCTTCGGCTTGTCCAAGCCTTCGTCGTGTCTCGAATAATTTACGCTATTTCACGCGCACTACTCAACGCGACGGAATTCAAGAAAATACAATGATCAGAAAGGCATATAAGCAGGCGATGGGCCCGCCGATCAATACGTCCACAGAACGCCTACTTCGACTAAGAGTGCACAACACGGCCGAGGAGCTGATCAAGGCAGATTTATCCAGCCAGCGAACAAGGTTGGGCGGTTACGGAAGCGGGGAGGTCCATCCTCTTACGACTAGGGCTCTCTGCCCCGCTCAGCCATCCGCCGCCTCAGACTGTGGGCTTAGCCCATGCCATCCGGAGCAACATCACCGTACCTCCTCTTACCTCGCAACATGCACCCAGTGCACCACGCACAGTGAAAGGAGGCCCGGGCCATACACAAGCAATACTTGAGTCAACCCTCTACAGCCTCCACGGATGCGGGGTCTTACCCCAGACGCGCAGCCACAACAGTCACCGTAATCGTCAACAAAGAACATCGGAGCAGCATTTCGCTCACCCGAAACAATCCCCTCCAAGCCGAGGAAGCGGCCATAGCCCTCGCGCTCTCCCAAAGAGAGGTTGAAGTCATAGTGGCCGACTCCTACAGGCGTGCTGCAACTTCGCTAGCGGCAGAATGCATGCCACTACGATCAAGATCATCAATCAAAAGCCGCCAACGAGATCAGACATGATCATCTGGGCGCCAGCTCATCACGGCATTCCTGGCAACGAGGTCGCCATCCACGTGGCTCGAGATTTGACCCACCGAGCCGACGCCGAGGAATCTGAACCCAAGCGCATGCACCCTCTAGTCTCGTACCTAGATATCACACAACACTACAAGTTAACCGGCAGAACATACGCACCCCAACACAAGTCACTACCTAGAGAGCAGGAGCGATTCCAGCTCTACAGGCTAATACATTCCCTCACCCAACCAGAAATCACCTCATAGCCCCTACACAATTCTCTCCGCAATACCGCTTCTGCGCAGAGCCCGGGTCCCTCAGGCACATAGTAGGGGATTGCAGAGAGGCACCACTAGACCCTCCGAACCCTTATCACACCAACGAGCTTTGAGAGAAAGCCTTGGCCATCTCCGACCTCGAGGATCAACAACGGCTGATTGCGAGGGCCCAGGACGCGGCCCGAGCTCAAGGCATTCTGGAGTGAGGACGCCTCTCCAAAGCTTCATTCACCTAATAAAGATGTTTATTCTCTCTCCCTCTCTCTCTAGAGTTTGCTCGCTGGCGTGATTAGCAGCATTCGCCCGCCATTGCCGCTTGCGATTCTTGTCACCAACTACTGATACATCTTTAATCGCTACAAGCGAAGCGATTCACCTATACTGAGCTTCTGCATCGCGCGGGTCTAGCTACACTGCGCGACAGAGCAAAGATACAACGCCTGAAGTTTTTTTTTTTTTATCAATTGCTGAATGGTCAGTACAAAACTAACGCCGTAGCTTTCGTTAACATAAATGAAAAAGGGAAAGTGCGCCAAAAGCACGACTCAGTATACAAAGAATATTTTTGTAATAACAATACGCTTCTTTTGTTTGTTGTTTCCTCAAGTAATAAGGGAATAGAACGCGCTTGACCAATTTTATGTATAGAGCAGCCAACATTAGAAAAGCTTGTAGAGGAAATTGAGAAATGTATGCTGCCTGTGCTCCCGCCAAAGTGACAAAATTTCTGAGTGCCGTTTATTTATGAGCGTTTTTCTTTATATTTTTCCTTTACATATCGAGAACAATGCTTGTACCTGCACATTGTCCCTATTGTAAAGTGGTGAGCACTGTTAGGGTGAACACCTCATTAGTATTCAAATTGGTATAACTTCAACATATGCCTTCTACTTCAGAGGGGAAATGTGCCGAATACGACGCCTAATGATGATGCCGATGAAACAAAAAATAGTTTGCTCTATTTTGGGCTAAACATTAACTGCTATAGGCTCGTGAATACTAATGAGGTGTTCACCTTAACAGGGCTCACTACTGTACACCCACTCCTGTAATAATCCCGCCCATGGGATTGACAGTATATCCAAATAAATAAAAAAGTCGGGGTAGCTTGCACTAGTGGCGCAAGGCTGAAGACACAGCGGAGCTGATCGGTTCCTAGCTGGCCCTGGATATACGAAGTGATGCTAAGTTGTACGAAGTGTATAAGCATTTCCTCGTGGTCTGTGGCATCGGGGAACGCCTCGCGAAGCACTTGCAGTCCGAGCATATAGCGTGCGACGCTCCGCTAGGTGGTTGCTAGGCAACGCAGTGGCAGGCTGTTATTTATTAACAGCTCCGCTCCGCGGTTAGTAAATAATTACACAGGGAGAGAACGAGAGGCACCCGAAAGTCACGGCGCTGAGTGGTGCCCCTGCAAGGGCTGCAGAATAGAGTGCCAGCCTTCCCCTCCTCGAGAACCACTTCAGGGTGGAAGATGCGTTGATCCAGACGAAAACACGCAGCGCTCTCGACGCAGAAACAGCGCCGACAAAGAAAGTCTCAGAAGTCACAAGCTTCCAGGAAAATTTGTTTGGTTTGTTGGAGTCAAAGTATACGCGCTAGCCTCACGGATGGTGAGGGTGAAAAAAAAAAAAAGGGGGGGGGGGGGGCGGTCGGAACAGCTTTGGATGTGGGGGCATGCCCCAACTGGTTTAGAACGTGTGGGGAAGACTACCCCCACTGCAACCCCCCCCCCCCCCCTCCCCCGGTTCCGGAGCCCCTGAATGCGGGCTCCGGAACCGGGGCCCGCATTTTATAGTGTACACCATAACGGGACAAAAAATGGAAGCAGACACAGCGTGGCTGTAGCGAAGACTATCCATTGGAGTTTAGCCCTAGAACACAAATAACTGTCTTGATGTCCCGGATTAGATAATATCCGTGCATCCCCCATTGGCCCTTTCTTTTTTTCTTTTCGTCAGCGCACCATTTCAAAGCTAACGATGATAGGCCTATGCAGCTAGACATGCCCACAGATAGCACAGTTTGGTGGCCATACTGTGGCTTCCAATGGCGGTTCTTCATATAGTTGTAGTTGCTGTTTATGACCGACCGTTCAATCGAGCAGTCTTGATTCCCTCTATTACCATTGCCGAACACGGTATCGCAAATTCTTGCTCACCTTAACCACAATCGTAGACATGGCTTATTGTGCTAGCTCTTGCCTGGATATATAAGATTGGTCGGTATAATAAAGCGCGCGTTATATTTAGCCCTTGAGGTCGCTTTTGAGTTGATGGCACATACGGAAGCCATGATCAGAACTGACGCTTGCGGGGCGCCGAACACCGCAGCGTATGTATATATAATTCGGCAACATTGATGCCTTCAGTTAGCATATGTAGGTTTATTGACCAGTTGCCTTCACCCAAAAAGATCACGTACTCGTGACGCCTGCTGCAGAAAGGATGTTCCACATCCGCCGCCAAGGTTTCTGAGTGGTGGCGCTGGCTAACGCTCCCAGTGTTACTTGTAGTAAAGAAGCCAACAGACCACCACCAATATATTCATTTGAAAGTAGCCATCCATAGCATTGCACGACAGCCATCGCAGATTCGCAGGCCCACCGATACCGCCGTATCTGCTCTGACGAGACAGCCTTCGAAAGTCACGCAAAGGAACTCAGAACGGTCCTGGTGGCGAAGGACTACCCGGAAAGTATTGTTGATGATGCTATAAGCCGAGCACAAGCCTTAGACAGAAATGAAATTTTGACGGGCTCAAAGCCCCGCCATCCTAAAAATCAAACCAACCTTGTCCTCACTTACTTGTCTACATTACCGCACGTCAAAACACTGTTATAGCCAAACACTTTAATATTATGCAGCAGGGCACACGTTTGTCTTCAATTTTCACAGAGCCACCCCGAGTTGTCTATCGTCGGGGAAGGAATCTAAAGAGATATCCTCGTCAGAGCTAGTTCATAACATAGAATCAGGCTGCAAACCTTGTGGTAAACAACGCTGCAAGGTCTGCAAGCACATGACTTCAACCTGCCTTGCTAAGGCTACTTCCTCTGATTTTACATTCAAAATTAAGGAACCTCTAAATTGTGACAGTAGCAATGTGGTCTACATGCTCCATTGTGGCGTCTGCGACTAACAGTATATAGGCCAGACTGGAACCGCGTTCAGACTCCGTCTAAATAACCACAGAGCTCACACCCGCGCACTACCACATCTCCAATTTTCAACACATATCAGTCTGCCAGAGCATTCATTTGACAAAATGCGAGTCACCCTTCTCCAGTCAGGCTTCCGCTCTTCTCGTGAACGGGAACAAAGAGAATCATATTTTATCCACAAATTTAGAAAATTCACGCACGACATAAATGAACACATGGAAAACCTCTCGTTTCTTAGTCCACAAGTTAGAGTAGCTAAATAATGATGAAATAATTAACTGAATCTCCGCATAGACAAGCCGAATACGTGTATGATATTGAAAGAATGCCCCCTACTCCACTGGGGGAGTGGACCGACCCATCCACATTACTGTGCCTTGTATTTTATTTCGTGCTTATTTCGCCACGCTATTAACATTATATTTGTAGTTTATTTCTCCTTCTTTCGACATTTTTTTCTAACGTGTTTTTCCATTTTCTTTGTCTGGCACGACCAGGTCTTAGTGTACTTTCTTTTTTTTTTATGCACGTTCAGCTCAAAATGACAAGCGTGCTCATCAGTCATATATGCCAAAGCACGCGTAACAGCGACCGTGTCAATGACATGTCCACTGCCACTGTTGACGAGAATGCGCCGTGAATCATCGTCGATCATGGAAAAGCGCGTGTAACGGGGACCGTGTCAAATACCTGTCCACTGCCAATGATGACTCACGTGTAAAAGCACGCATAATGGGGAGCGTATCAAAGACCTGTCCACTGCCAATGACGACAGGAACGCGCCGTGAAGAACCCCGTTACCAAGAAGTAATCTCTCTGGCCATCGGCTCTCCCCCTCATGGTTTTCTCTCTCTACCTCTCCTTTCTCTCTCTCTTTTTTATTTTTTTATTTTGCGTGTTCTTTCTCTACCTGAAGATGTAAAGAGACTGTTACGAGAATTCCCTGTATCTCTTGAAAAAGGTCGGTCCAGCGACCGAAACTGAAGTTGTGCTTCTCATTTTTCTAAATATGCGTGGCCTATTCAAAAATACAGTTGTTGTTGTTGTTGCCTCAAAACGTGGCTCGTACCCACGAGGGGGATTGGCCACACTGGAAATACAGTTACTATATATATATAGCAGTATTACTTTCCTCTGCATTTAGAAAAACAAAGGAGAAAAGCAACTTGTTTTTGATTGTGAGCGAAATTGGATATTGTTTTTTTTTTTTAATTCGCGCGCGAGAACTAATTCTTAATGTTCTGCGATTTTCCAATATATGCCGCCTAAATACAACATAACGGCACGTACGAGAGGCTAAATACACTTTGCTGTGCATTTAACAGGTAGCAATGTATGCACAGGAATAAATGTCAAAAGAAACTCGCAGTAACAAGACATCTAAAAAAAATTGCCACTTGTTCAGATGCCAAGTTTGGCATTTATTGTTTGTGTAGTGGGCTTGCACAAGCGGTTGAGCTTGTTTTATTTCCATTAACAAGGTTGTGTAAAGTAGGCATAAAAATGCACGAAAGCATAGAAAATTCTACAATTTTTTTTTTAGATTCTCTCAAATGAGGAACATCGTGGAATTGCGTAAGCTGCATTTTCCAACTACTGTTTAGACAAAAGCGTGCTCTAAAAGTAAGCTCGGTTCCGATGTGTGAAAGGATTTCGAAAAGTCACATAAACATTTCGTTGAAATAAGAATGTACCCGGGATCCCCTCTGATTGCCCTTATCTGATACACCCAGAGATTCTTTCGCTCGGCATAACCTGAGCGAGGTCTTTCATAATTAAAACTTCATTATAGTTCGATGTTTACGTCTAGAGTTGCGAGCTTCGAGAATGGACTGCGTGCGTACAGCAAGACCCGTTATAATGTTTTCATTACTCTCGCTCGATTTTGTTTCTTTATTACCGTCCGTCTCTCACAACGTTTGGACGATCGTTGTGATAGCCTTGGTGGTGCATCATTCAGACAACTAGAAGAATGGCGTAAAAGTAATAAACTGGAATGCGTTACATCATCTTGGTCATTGTTTACATTGCAATCTAAAGTATAGATTGTTTTGGATTTACGTCATCTTGGCCGCCGTCGTCTTACGCCGAGCGACAAATCGATATCAACGATATAATCCCTTGAAGAACGGTCTTTGTCAAAAAGCGAAACAAAAATTGCATTCTATCGTTTTACGTGCCAAAACCATGACATGATTATGAGGCACGCCATAGCTGGGCACTCCGGATTAATTATGTCCACCTGGGATTATTTTTTAATTGTTTGTAGAGTAAGCAGTCATCCGCGGAGAACCTAATACTACCACTGTCATCGATGCAGGCTGTTATGTCATTAATATACACTAGAGAATAAAAACTGACCGTCACTTCCGCATATATACGCCAAAGAGGGTGAAGGCGAAAGCCTGCGCGCTCAAGAGACATTCATTAAATTACTTGACATTCTCATTCCAATGCGACTTCTTATTACTTCACGGTGAATTTCTGTACAGCGCTCACAATTATTATTACTTGTTTTCTCCCATCGAAGGTCGTGGGTTCGAGTGTCTTAATTAACTATATATTAATTAACTTCGTCCTAATTAACACCAAACGTCGCGGGTGCGACTCACGAAAGGTCGTGAGTTCGAGTCCCTTAATTAACTCTATATTAATTAACTGTGCCTTAATTAACATATCATCATCATCGTCATGTTTTTTTTTTTTCACCACTGGATACACAAGGTGAAAAGGGGAGAACCGTAAAAAAAGCCGACATTTCTTCGGCTTGACAAAGCTCCGGTCTCCCAGACACACAAGCTTGGGAGCGGCAGCTGTATTAATACAATAACGCATAAAGTGTTGATATAAGAGCAACAGTAGATACAGTAGATACTTTCATGTTATTGCATTGAGCTTCGCCTTAACACCAAATGTCGTGGGCTGGACTCCCACATAAGCTCGAGGGTTCGACTCCCACCGAAGGTCGTGAGTTCGAGTGCATGGATTAACTCTATCTTAACGAAATTTGCCTGTCTTTGGCATGATGGGCGGCATCGGAGCCAGCTGTGGAATATTTCCCGTCTGGAAAAGGTACAGAGGAAGGCTGTACGGTTTATTTGCTCGAAATTTTCTCCGTATGACTCACCCTCTGAAATAATGCGGGCTAATGGCATTCAATGTCTCGAACAAAGAAGGAAAGCTTTACGTTTACAATTTCTTTTCTTGCTGTGGAATCGGCACCTAGCAATCAATCCATCACCCTATCTATCGTCTTCAACATCAAGGCATACTCGCCACCATCATCCTACTTCGCTGACACCCTATTTTGCACGAACAGATTTATTCAAGTTTTAATTTTTTCCTCGCACTGTAACTGATTGGAATGATTCTTTATTGCATTTCGCCTCAATTTGATGTGTTCTCAATTTGATGTTTTTGAAACGTTATTAACTCTGTTGTATTTGCTTTGTTTACCTTTTTACTCACCCTGCTTGGACCTGTACAAGGTTTGCAGTATTGAATAAATAAAATAAATAAAATAAAATAAAAAGACGACGAACGCGAGTCTCTGCGCGAGGCGAGCTCACATGACTTTCTGTTCCGCACGCCGCGTTTTCAAGGCCACCATCTGATGAGGCCTTTCATCTTAAAACATTCAGTGGCGCTTTAGCGGTAAATGCGTTCGCATTACGTCGCACCGTTGAGGACTCGGATCCATGATTGAAATTGCGTTCACCACATTTCCAAATGTTGATATATACAGGGTGTTTCAGCGAACACTTTCAAAAATAATTAAAGGTGGCCTGTGGAAGATAGCACAATTCTAGTTGATGAGCTGGTCTACTCGAAGAGGTGGACATTACTTGCTCAAGAAATTGAAATGCATAATCAACTAATCAACAAAAATTTTACTAATTAGGTTTTTAACTGATTACCTGATGGCCCATATTTCAATTTACAAATTGTAGCTGTGGAGTTCATAAGGCGGATCCACTTGGAATTAATTTTCAGGATGACACCAGTTTCGAGATATTAATTCCCGAACTTTGCGGAGAAATGCATTGACGTTCCAGTTAAGTTCTTAACAAAACGTCGCTTTATGCATTGAAGCACAAACTTTACTGCTTGCCCAAGGACAGAAGCTATCATTGTGTCGAAGATTATTTGCTCCGCGAGGGAAAAAGATGGCAGTTTTCTCCAGCTAATGTTGAGAAGGTTAAAGTCACCAGATACTATATTATGGTCGCTTTCGAATATTTAACTATGCGTTCATGAAGCGTGGTTAAGAAATCCGAGGTGGCACATGACGGGTGGTATGCCGCGCAAGGTTAAAAAAGACTCCGTTTAAGTTGAGAAGCAGAAACAATCTTTCGTGATTTTCAATTTCTTCTAAACATCGAAACAGACAAGTTCATGCACACAGTAATCGTTACACCACCACCACGGGAAAGTCTGTCCCTCAGGAACCAAATCGTATATGTTGTAGGAACCAGGAACCAAATCCTTGTCTTTAATTTCTTCATGAAGACATGTCTCGGTTAAAATAACTACATAGGGACCATGACAACGGAGTATGGCTCCTAGTTCAGCAGTTAACCACTCCTTTTGCATTCACGTTTAAAAGGAGCAGATGCTGTGGTGAAAGAACACGTGGTTGTCAAATGCTGTCTTCATTGTCGCGTCTCGCATTGTCACGTCCATCATCCCTTGTGAACATGTTGTCGTCAACACGCTGTTTATCGTTGATAAGGTAGATCTATTTTTCAATTTACTTTATCACCACGTCCACTCTCATACATCAGCTTCCGCCTGCGCAGTTTACGCCGAGAATAATCATTCTCTATGGTAATACGTGTCTCTCAGTTCCTCGATATTTCTTTAGAATGGACTGTTTTTCATTGTAACATTGCAGATAAAAATACCCGGACGATTTCTACTACTGCGACCAAGCCTGTGAATTCTACCAGCCGACGTACATTTCGCCCAAAGTTTTTGCAAGGACACTTCATCAACCATTTGATTTTTTTTTTTTTTTAAGTTGAGCTCTAGGTTTCATCGGGCAATTCAGGTACGCGTAAAGAACAAGTTAGAGCGGCGGCTGCGGTCTTCAAGGTCACCCAAATTCTCGGATTGTTGAGTGAAACAACAGTGAATTTTACCGCACTACTATTGACCCTTTTCGCGGCGATCCCGTGGGCGCTGCCATGTTTGATCACGTGGTGACGCGTCCATTGCTTGCCTCAACTGCCTCTGTTGCCTCCTTGTTTACAATGGAAGTGTATGACGCCGGCGCGGCATAGAAAACATCTGTTTTCGGAGATACCGTAGACGGTGACTAGGTGGACGACACGAAGCTTTGATCACAGCTTCAGAGATCATGCAAAAGCGCTTTCGGAGCTGATTAAGCTATTTCCAAACGGCGCAAGCAGCGTATATGGTGCTTGTTCTAAAAGCGGGGTTAAATATGTATTCCAAGCTATCCAGGCTTTCCGATTATGAATTCAGTCAGGGTTAGTGTGTTTTGCTCTTTGTTCTTTATTCGGAAAATATTTTGAAGCAGTGGCTTGTCAGTTTCTGACTCAGAAGTTCCTTGGTGCGGCCACTATCTGATTATTTTCTGCCTAATCGCTCGCGGGTGTGCTCAGTTCCGATAGATCTGTTTTTGCTGCGCACAAGGTATGAAACGTAGCTGTTCTGCAGATTGTAATACCTTGTAGCAAATATATATTACAGCTAGTAACTCTCTTACTTTTGTGGACCGTCACGAAACATTGAGCTTCGACCATTCGTGCGCCATATAGGTGTAGTCCGTCATTTATTGTGCGTATACAGTGCGCATATATTTAAGTGTGCGCCCATTCAGTTATTCTTGATACGTCGGCGATAGAGTGGGCCTAAGTTTTCCTGCCATTTGGGACAGATGTGTATAGCTAACGTGCGCGAAAGCGGGCGGCCGAGGCCAGTGGGGCCCTGGACTAAAGGGGCTCCGATCATTCCACCAAAATGCTTTTGATCAATAAACGTTTTCTTCTTCTTCTTCTTCTACTATGACAGGAAGCGCGCTACTCCCGTTGTCATTGTTTAACGAGTGATATTCACTCTTGCCGATCGACGTTCTGGGGATGAAGCCCTTTCTTTGTAGGTTAGCGATACAAGGCTGGCGGATGAGCAAATTTCTGCATCCTCGAGGAAAGCCGTACATCACGAAGTGCCGGTAACACGTTCGGACAGTTGCAGCAGCGGTCCGCGAACTTGGTCACACAGATTCATTCTATTCCTTAACATGCCAGTCACTATTTTTGCAGCCAACTACTGCACACGTCTTCAATCCACATGATTCAATCAAGCATGATTGGAGCACAGTTTGTTAGCGAAAACTCGGTTGCATTTCCGACAGCTGATCGCACAGAAGCAAGGTAAAAGCGGTAATGGTTTCGTATTCGTGCGCGATCGCTGAGGAGAGGTATGGCGCGCCGCCGTGAGCGCCATCTCGTTTCTCTAAAACAAACTGCTCCGCGAAAAGGGTCAATAAGGTCGTTATATTTTATCAGTGGACAGCTCGACGACCTGCAGAAGTTTGTCAATTTCCACTATCCTGGCGCTGACAGCAGATAAAGCAGCTTGCCATACCGCCAGCTGGGATTTCAGTTCGGCAATAGCTTGAAGTATGGCGTTATGTCCAGCAGCGATGTCATTTAACGTGCTTCCAGTGTCAGGGCCAGGGTTTATAATATCTCCGCGAACGCGGAGCTTTCACACAATAAAACATTCATACGTGGACGACACACAGGGTCGTGCGTGGGCATGGCAATGACAAGAAAAATATTACTAGATTTTACAGAGGAATACCAGTAGCTGACCTGGATTACAAAAGGAAGACGATCGCTCAGCGTTGTTGTCGATTCCATTTCGCCGTGCTCATTGAGCCGGAAGCGCTGAGGTTCAGGCTTTATAGCTTCGGGTGGGTGTGACGTCACTGATCGCTGCGCCGCGCTGATACAGGGGATTAGAAGATCTGGGAAAGACTAGCGTGACGAGGCGGGATCCAGATACGGAAGGGACAGCGGCAAGCCAGTAGAATTGGCAAGCGTACCGCCCAGAAGGAATGATTGGATTATAAAAGGAAGGCGATCGGCCTGCATTGTTGTCTACTTCATTTCGTCATGCCCAAACGGCATAGCCCCGGTCAAGGGCGCGGCACCACGCTTTCGGGAGGGGCACTGCGTTACAGATCGGTAACTATGAGCTAAACGCCGCGAAAACAACACCCGCAAACCGCAGTTGCCATAATAGATGTACGGTCCTAAAAACGATTTTTACTGTTGTAAAAACAACAAATCAAAACTCCGGTGTATTTGTCAGCTACATAAGGTGTCTATACTTTCGTGGATATTTCCGTTGTGCGAAGGTTGCGCATAGAGCGCCCACTGAGCGCAGCATTCACTTCCGGGTGCATGCATATTCCAGCGGAGACAAGGCAATCTGACGATGTGAAATGCTGCACAATTTGTTGCCTCGTTCAAAGCAGTCAAAGGGCGAGTATCGCGTGCGGTATCAACTGATGTCCACAAAAGTCTTGTCACCGTAGCAGAAAGTGGCTACTACTTTGCCAGTTGCCAGTTGGGACCCAATGGCTAGCATGACACAATGATGTCATGATAGTGACATCATTTACGTAATGACACGAAGGTCGACGCCATGAAAGGCGACGAAGCGCGTTGGCTGCACGCTCTTCTAGCTTCTGGTCCGCCATTGAAGAGACAGCCTCTATTTTGCCAGCCTCCGTGTTCAACCTATATACGATACAACATGCGGACCACCACATATATAAGAATGTATTCGTGCGCGGAGAAGCGCATTTAAATTAAGCGCTTGGGACGTTCACGAAATCCTTCGTTATACAGGTCACTTCGTTGTAAAGATCGCGCACTGTACCGCTCGCATTATAAGAGGCTAGGCACAGTCTGCAAAATAAATCATTTCTTGAACAAAGAATAAATTACTCATTGCAGGCACGCAGGCAAGTTAATTTCTTTTCTTTTCTTTAGGGGGGGGGGGGGGGGTAAGTTGCTATTGGTCCGAACTTTTTACAGTCCATATACGTATACCGCGCGTTGCAGCTAACGTTACCCAAGCTATATAAAAAAAAAAGATGAAAAAACACTGTGATGCACAAAAAAATGCGATTATAAGACCTGCGGTGTACGGCCTTCAGAGGTCTTCCTGCCCAACACCGTAGGACTGAAAATTGCATCTTGCATCGTGTATTTCTCAATAATTTTTTTTTCCTTTGAACAGCTTGGCTAACGTTACCTGAGACACCCTATATACCATTTTTTTAGCCAAATTACGGCTGTAAATGCGAAGTGACCATATTCATTCCCAGCGGTGCACCTTTCTTGGACCGGCCAGGCGTTATCTGGCCGTAGCTTTGCGGCACGGCGCTGCTGTCAGTTGTTGAAGATGGCGGTTGTGCTTCACACATCCACGGCGTACGAGCAACGAAGTGTGATTCGTTCTCTATGGAGCAAGGGACGAACGCCCATCGAAATCCACAGGGACACGCAGCCCACGTATGGGGAAAGGTGTCTCGCTTTGAGAAATGTCAGGTGGTGTGGTTGTGAGTTCGCAAAAGGCCGTGAAGCCAAGACAGCAAGCCGTCCGATGGTGGTTCCACAGTCAGCGGGACGAATGCTACCACAGGGGCATCTCAAATTTAGTGATGCAATGGGACAAATGTCTGAACCGGTGTGGGGACTACGTGGAAAAATAGTGTAAAGTAGGTAGAACAACACGTATATTTGTAATTACCTGTATGTACCTTATTTTGACTAATAAAAAATAGGGGCAATTACATGTCTGATTCGCCCTCGTACATATACCTAAATATATATAGGGAAATTTTGGCTCACGAACAAGCCCACCGACGACGGCGCCGACACCGGATTTTCTGCGACACGGGGCCCTCAATGCACGCCATCAGAATTGGCGGAGCGCCGCTGTGCAGGCATTGCGTGCCATGCATGTTGCAGACGACCTTGATGAACTGGTGTGGCTAGAGATGCTATAAGGTTTATTCGGATGCATTTTCGGATGCGTTTTTAAGCGAAGCTTTGTAGGCTCACACGTTTTGGCGGTGGTGTCACGCTGAAAAGTGGGCCGATCCTGGTGGTTGTGCAGAAAGGGTCCAAGCTCAATGGCACAAAATCACCAGCCCTTCTCCTGGCGAGAAAATAGGGGTAACCGAAGCGTGCCGTCCGATTCTAGCGTGAGGGCTTCCGAAGCCCAGGCCAGGCCAAACGTCAACGAAGAGCCGCCGACCCTGAGTCAGTGGCGCACCCAGGATCTCTGCCAGAGGGGTAGGGGTTCAATTTTTGTGGTGGTGGTGGGGGGGAGCAAGCACTTTGTGTCATATGCAATATCCTTGCTTTAGCCAGAGGAATCCAACAGCAAATAAAATGCTAAGAATTATAATAATGACACCTAGGATGATGACGATGCTTATTTCTTCAGCGTTTTACTCAAGGCAATTTAAGAGTGAATGAGTAAATACAAGACAATGATATAGTGTTTTTGTTAATCAGGAAAATTCGACCTCAAGCCACCTCCTGAATTGTAATGACACTATGACACTGAAGGTACAAGTTAAACTGGTGGGGCTGGACCCTTGGGGGAAGGGGGGGGGGGGGGTGGAGCCCCTACTCGGTGCGCCACTGCTCTGAGTTTAGGGGGCAAACGAAGCGGAACGCCTGCGACAGTGCCGTCTTGCCACAAGCTTCGCTTATACCCTCATTTTCTCGACAGGGGAGAGAGGGAAATAACTTTTTCAACAAAACGCTCTTTTATGCATTGTAGCACATAAGTAACTGGAACGGAATGTATTTCGTACCACACTTTGGGAAATAATA
The DNA here is from genome assembly GCF_013339745.2 of Dermacentor silvarum. Classification (NCBI taxonomy): domain Eukaryota; kingdom Metazoa; phylum Arthropoda; class Arachnida; order Ixodida; family Ixodidae; genus Dermacentor; species Dermacentor silvarum. Next base: position 132,732,827 of record NC_051162.1, read on the forward strand.
TCTTAAAATAAGTGTCATCCTGCAAATTCATTTCAAGTGGATTCGTCTTGCAAACGCACCGGCTACAATTTGTAAATTGAAATGTGTGCCGTAAAGTAATTAACTAAAACGTTAATTAGTCGATTTTCGTCTTTTGATATGTGTATCGATTTCTCGTGCTAATAATGTCCGCCTGATCGAAAAGAATGAAACCCCCTTCTTAAAGAAAGATGGTTGAACGCGAAGCTTTCGCCCATGCCAACTTAATCAAAGTCTACATCCAAAGCCATGGATGTAGACTTTGATTCAACGAAATGAACGTTGAAGTTCAGTGCACGTTTCGTGCACCGGCCTTACGGGCACGGCAATTCCTCTGCCGTGCCCAACACTCGACAGCCGGGATTGATTGCAAACTTTATTATTCCACCGAGCTGGGGTTCCCGCCTCTTAACCTACACGTATGTAGGGGGGGAGGACGAAGCAGTCCCCGCGCGTTGAGTCTTCACGGCCTCAACGGCCAGGCGGATTGCTCGACTCTGGTCGTCTCTCTGCTTTTTTTTTTTATTGCGTGGCGCAGTTCGAACCATATACATTTCAATGCGAATTCAATGCTTCATTACTCAGCTTGCCGGCCAAGCTGAGACTGAACGTGGAGCCGGGGAGGCACGTGGAGCTTGGGGAGGTGCGAAGCATGCAGCGATGCACCGCTCATGCATTGGGAGGCCCCGTAAACGCGGCCTCCCCATTACGACAACAGAATTTCTACGCTGGAATGATGAGCGGCAACGCAGCCAGCTGTGGAAGACGACGACGAAATGTATAATTTCTTCAGCATTTAGTACAATACGAGTGGCGAGTTGGCTAACGTTATCTTGCTTGCAAACGGCGAGACGTGTGGCCGAGGCGTTGTTCATAACCATAGCATTGGTTGATGCACTGTGTCCCTGCATTGATGCACTGTAGCGACTGCATTGATCACATAGTCACTGCATTCATGCAGTAACAACTTTCATCCATACTAGAGTAGCACCATGAATATACAGGAACAGTAATTGATAATTTATTGCAGCATTTACAGTATTTACAGGATTGTACAGTTGACTAGATGGCGGGTGGGATAGTTACATACACTCAGCAACCGTGAGGCAGCTGAGCATAGCGTAGGCTGAAGCCACCAGCGCGGCACACCAGGGCGTCGGCGAACTGCCTTCCGGCAAACTGCGTCTGGTTCAACAGAGGGGCACCCAGGTTTACGGGCTGCGGCGATCCGATCGGAGTCACAGGAACTGGCACAGTCACGGGTTGAACAGGAAGGGTTGCTGGGACGGGGACAGGTGCTGGAACGGGGACAGGTGCTGGGACGGGGACAGGTGCTGGGACCGGCACAGGTGCTGGGACCGGCACAGGTGCTGGTACAGGTGCTGGGACTGGTACAGGGACAGGTGCTGGGAAGGGAACTGGTGCTGGTACGGGGACAGGGACAGGTGCTGGGAAGGGAACTGGTGCTGGGACGGGGACAGGGACAGGTGCTGGGACGGGGACAGGAAGTGGCGGCAGAGTGGGCTGCTGTACTGGTAGGTTGGGGCGGCGGGATGGAGATCCACTCGGGCGCCGTCCCGGGCAAGGGCAGTCCGCGTAGCCAATACGAGGGCCAGTAACGAACGACACACGGAAGGGCGCAAGGTTGGCTGCGGAAAGCACACGTAACATTAGTATGACCAGGGAAACCATAGAGACAAGTGAATGTTATTTCTGTAACTGAAATATAAGGCAAAGGAAAAAGTGCACATCAGTGCAACAGAGTCTATTAATACGCCATTGACTTGCGTGACATTTGCATTGATAATTGAATGTCTAGGCATCTGCACGTCCTGTGTAGAGCTTAACGTGTGGGAGAGCTTACCAGCAACGGGTGTAAAAGTGGTGCCGCAGATGCGGTCACCCAGGTTGCCTTCGGTGACAGTGCCAGTTGAGCCGGTAGGGATGAGTACGTAAGCGTCGCGGCAACGCTGGTTTACCAGGGGGCTGAGGCGGAAGCCGTTGGCACCATTCTCCTCAAACTGCAAAGGGAATTGCACATATAAGGCACCCCAACACTCGCGGTATGACAAACGTCTCCTGTAGCTTACTACACAATAGCATTACTGCAGCATAACAAAGCATGTGCTTTCTAAATACTAGAACAGCGTAATCAGGCGCTGCTTCACCACAATACACTCATTATAATGCCATAAGTGACGTTCGTACAGTGTGGTTGCTTTTGCATTGCAATATAGGATTTCGTGCACTGCACCGTTATGAATGCAACGGAATTGATGTGCAGACCAATTGTCAAAGGTAACTCACCAGGATAGAGCAAAAGCCAAGCTGACGCCGGATGCAAATGGAGTAATGCATGTTGGCCAAATAATGGAAACCGGTTGGGTTGCGGGCGAAGTTGAAGCTGGTGATGGTATCTGCAGCTTTGGTGTGGTACTGAAGGCAGCCTTCGGGAGCTGGAATAATGTAGGCACAGTATTAGCATGTATACCGCTAGCATTATATGTGTGCGCCACCACGACAAATCAGCTTAGCAGGGAGAAGAATGATTATTTTCACAGTAGGAGGGCTCACCCATGGTGGGGCTCCAGCAGGCGACCTGCGTGATGCGAATGCTCCATCGGCGCTCCATTTCTGTGCGGGCACTCAGACGAACGGAAAGGACGGCCTGCTTGCTCTGGCTTACGTCAATGTACACTGGGGGCAAAGGAAGAAAAAATTTATATTGGAGGGCGTATTATTTGGATACATGCGCAGAAAACTGCTATGAATCAAGCGCATCGCTGACATAATAGTAAACATATATTCTGACACATACGCAAGATGTGCTAAACAGTATCGCCACAGCAATAATTTCGGGGGACGACATCCCTCGATTTGGTTACGGCCCTGACATAGCGTGCTGGCTATGACACAAAGAAATGCATAGGTTTTCGTACTGTGCTGTCCGCTGTTGAAGCCGCAGAGGACGGGGTAGCTTGACGACTCGACGCCCGCGGACACGCTGAAGGCGTCGTCCAGACAGTAGCCCGCTCGCGGTCCGCAAGTCTCTGGCGGCGAGAGCGAAAACTCGGAGAAGTCGAGCCGTAGCTGGCAAACCTCCTCTCGGGCGTGCACCGTGACCTGGCACTGGCCATACACCGCTTGCTGGTGAGGGTAGTCGGGACTGCGGAACACCACCTCGTTGTCGTTGACCACGCCGCCGCACTTGACCAACTTCTCCTCTTCGGGGCCTGCATTGTCAAATGATTGGCAAGTTCATTAACAATTTCATTATGACAGGTAGAGTTACAGGAAAAGACGCTACAGCTTCCAGGTGCTAGGACCACATGAAAAGCCGGTGCACTGCAAGTTAGTAACGCTCTAGAAAACTGCAAAGCTAATAATTACAATTAGACTATCAATGTTAAGGTGAATATCCATTTATAACGTCCCAAAAATCGAAATCCCGTCATTTAGATGTCATGCGCACCGAGTGAATAACCTAAAAATAAATAAACCTGATTATGATAACCTGACGAATAATGAATTCGATGCACACAACTGTATTTCCATTAATTGCAACGTGTTCCCACTTACGGTGGCAGCAGATCATCTTGCCGTCGGTGCATCGTCCCAGCGAGACGCCCCCGTCCTTGAGGCACTGCTTGGCGAGCACGCAGACGCCTTCCTGGCCGGACTCGGCGACGCACTGCTGAGGCACGGCGGGCACGCGGTCTGTCTGAACCAGAAGCCGGGTAGGCCCATGCTCTGGCCCAGCGACGCCGCGTTGGCGGGAAGGCCCAGACTTTGGGCCATCGACGACATCGAGCCAACTGAAAGAGAGAGGTTAATTTGTCACACGACATACACAGAACCGATAGACCACTTCGTGTCCACCGCTTCGAGCGATGACGGGCAAAACCAGAGTGCAAAGGCTGGTCAGGGCGTAAGGTCCCCTCCTTTTCTAGGGCTCACCAAAAAAGGGTCACTCAGAACCAAAAGTATGGCGGTCCGATTTTGAAGAGTTGTACAGAGCGTTCTACATTCAAGCTGAAGTTGCGAATCACATCACGAGCGATTCGATTCGTTGCACAAAATCGGTATCGGTATGACATGGAAGGCTGTCTTATCCATAATACCTCGGAAATAGAGGAGTGGTCTAGAAGTGGTACTACGCTAGCCCGGTACAAGCAAGGACATCGGCTGTGCGCGTTGCCACGCAGATTAAGAAAGCGCTCAATTCCACTTACATCCGTCCTTGTTGGTCCTCTCGTTGCTGCGCTCGACGTCGTGGTCGGCCAACGTCGCCATGACGGACAAGAAGACGACCAAAATCCTTATCGTCATATTTACTCGTGATCGTGTCGCCGTTGCTTCTCCGTCCATGGCCGAGTGAGAAGTGAGTGCTGGTTCCTCCAGGACCCTCTTTTTGAAGAAATATAGCGCAGGTCCGCGGATGTCGCTAGCAGAGTGCAACAGGTCAGCCAATGGGATGCGTAGAAACCCCCTCTCCTCTTCAGGCTCCGCCTCCCGTGATGAAGGCATGCACGGCGCCTCCTTTCCCCCCAGCCTTTTCTTTCTTTTCTTACCCCTACGGTGGTGTTGAGCGGTACTCTCCCTCTTTCGCCTTGCCACTCCTGCCCTGCCTTTCTCACTCTTTCCCCTATACGACTTCTCTCTCTGTCCTTCTCCTTAGCCCTTTCACAGCGGAAATACAGGCGCCATGATTAGGCCTAAAGATGCGAGAGGGGTGAACACGTGTTCCCCACATGTACTTTTTAGAGAGAAGTCCGCATATACGAAACTTTCGAATTGACGCATCGAAATTCGATTCCATTTTCCAATAAACTGCACATCGCCGACTGTGCGTGATCAAACAAAACTGAAGTGTGAATGCCACAACTTTAATCCCGGCCGTCGTGGAAGCGCGAGAAGTTATACAGAAAATATGGCGTGATTTTTGCAGCGCGGGGCACGGAAGTGCGCAACTTAACGGAAAAGGACAAACACGAGCGCTGAAGAGAATGCAGAACAGAACACAATGAACAGCGGTTGAATAAGGGATGTGGTCGAGCAATGATTGAAGAAGGGATGTTTGATGTGATGAACCACTGTTTATCACATCCCGTGCACCTCTTAGATACCAAACATTTTCCGGCTAAATCACGATCATGTGCCCTGAAATTTCTTGTAGACATGGTGTTCGGCAGTGGAGATTATCTGGTTGTGTTTATGGACGGGCTGCATCGTGTGTGTGTGTGTGTGTGTGTGTGGTGTGTGTTTTTTTTTGATTAGATATACATGCATTTCGCTGCAGAGTTATTTGGGAATACCGGTACCGCTACGATCACGACTGAAGAAAAAGGCTTGCTCTTATCGCTCTGAGATTGCCGCAGACAACGCACAATTTCGATTTTGTCTCGACGGCGCACACAAGTGCTAGCTGGTCCACTTTATTCTGATCATTGTTAAGTCATAGAGCCAACTTTGTAATAATAAACGATTTATTTATTCATTGTGATAAACCACGACCCCGTATGTTACGAAGAACCTTCAGTAAACGAATAAATCGCTTATTTGTTCTGATCCATTCACATATAAACGCTCCGAAGGAAAATGTGTTGTCATAACGAAGACAAGCCCTCCGGTCGGGCCGTTGGCTCCAGCCTCAGGCTTCCCTTGCTCGCGGTGCCGTTTAATTACAGAAATGTGCTAACGTTTCGAGTACTGGTTGTGAAAGGTTGTTATATTGGTTTGCTTCCGGTACTGTTCGATCTATATCAGTTGTCTGCAGGGACACGCACTCTTTGAAAGACGCCACATTACTACGTTAGTACACCTGCAGCATGGGAAAGGTTGTTGGAATTAGACCACAAGTATTATCAATGCTACACGTGCGTGCTGTATGCAATTAAGCGTTAGCAATCAGTGCACTATCTTTTGAAACGAACTTTTGAATGACAATCTACAAAATTAAATTAAATGCAGTGAGTAAACGTACAAACTCTGCCACTGAAAGCTTAACGACTGCTTTCGCGAAAGCATCTTTATTTTGTCTGGAGGAATACTTGTGACCTGCTGTCGTTGAATCACAATGGTCCCTCTACATTTAGTCACGTCCTTGATTATTTCTAATTGATGAAAAAGTGCTGATTTCAACCATTCATCATCATCAACAGCAGCTTATTTTTATGTGCGCTGCAGGACGAAGGCCTCTCACAGTTATCTACAATTACCCCTGTCTTGCGCAAGCTGCTTCCAACTTGCACGTGTAAATTACCTAATTTCATCATCATCACCCCACCTAATTTTCTGTCGTCCTCGGCTGCGCTTCCCTTCTCTTGATATTCATTCTCTAACCCTAATGGTCCACCGGTTATCCATCCTACGCATTACATGGCCTGCCCAGCTCCCTTTCTTCCTCTTAATGTCAACTAGAATATCGGCTATCCCCGTTTGCTCTCTGATCCGCACCGCTCTCTTTCTGTCTCTTAACGTTAGGCCTAACATTTTTCGTTCCGTCGCTCTTTGCGCGGTCCTTAACTTGTCCTCGAGCTTCTTTTTTAACCTCCAAATGTCTGCCCCTTATGTTAGCACCGCTAGAATGCAATGATTGTACACTTTTATTTTCAATGACAGTGGTAAGCTCGATCCCAGTCAGGATTTGGTAATACCTGCCGTATGCACTCCAACCCATTTTTATTCTTCAGGAAATTTCCTTCTCATGGTTAGGATCCGCTGACAGTAATTGTCATAGATAAGCTTACTCCTGTAAGGACTCTAGAGGCTGACTGGCGATCACGAATGCTTGTTCCCTTGCAAGGCTGTCGTCTGTTCCTTCTCTGTCCCCATTTTGTTGCGCAGTTAATATGAATCAATACCAACTCGCCCAGCTGTCACTACTCCTATTACACATTACCTTTGTCTTCTGCATATTAATATGCAACCCCGCTTTAGCACTTTATCGGTTAAGGTCATTAAAATTTCTTGCAATTCAGCTCCAGTATTGCTGAATGGGACAATGTGACCCGCAAACCTAAGGAGAAAGATAAACAAGTGCACGTGTCAATATTCGACGTTGATTCTCACTCCTAAGCCTTCCCAGTCTAAGAGTTTGAGTATTTCTAAGCATGCAGTGAATAGCAGTGGAGAGATTGTCTCCTTGCCTGACTCCTTTCTTGATAGGTATCTTTCTACTTTTCTTGTGGAGAACCAAGGTTGCTGTGCAATCCTTGTAGACATTTGCCAAGCTATTCATGTATGCCTCCTATACTCCTTGATTACGCAATGCCTCTATGACTGCTGGTATCTCTACTGAATCGAATGCCTTTTCATAATCTATGAAAGCCATATATACCGGGTGTTTCAGCGAACACTTTCAAAATTTATTTAAGGTTGCCTGTGGCAGAGAGCCCGATTCTAGTTCATGAGCTGGTCTACTCGCAGAGGCGGACATTACTTGCACAAAAAAATTAAATGCATAATCGACTAATTAACAAGAATTCACTAATTAAATTTTAACTATTTACCTGATGGCCCATATTGCAATTTTTTACAAGTTGTAGCTGTGGAGTTCGCAAGGCGGATCCATTTGGACCGAATTCTCGGGATGACACCAGTTTCGGGATGACACCAGGATGACACCAGTGAACCAATAGAAGGACGCAAATATTTGATACATCTAAACATGTTGTAATACACCAGCATCGGCAACAAGTGTGTGTGCGCTGGTCTTTACTGCAATTAAATTAACTTACTATTTTGATCACAGTAGGTCAGGATGAACGAGTTTTTTCCCCCACGTTTTATGGTGAATTAGTAGCGCGGCGTTTCAAGTAAGCCATTATGAATTTTTTTGTAGAAATTGAGGGGTGCGATTTCTTGCAGCTAACAGATAACTAACGGTGTGCGAACAGTAATTTTTGAGACCGAATCGAATAGCGCCAGGAGCGAATCGAATAGTTTTCGAATAATTAACAGCCGCTATCACAATTATTATATAAAGATGTTCACATCCTAAGCATTCTTAAAATTAAAAAAAATTATCTCATTGTATAGTACGTTATGAAGCGTTGTTAATAAAAAAGACAAATGGAGCATTTGGAGCTAAGTAGTAGCCTGCTCCACTACGCAAGTGCTCATGTTTTATGTCTATACTATGCCCACGGGGGTGAAAATTTACTGCACGTTTGCTCCAATTTTACGTTTGATTAAGCGCAGTTTACGTTTCTAAATATTCGAAAACTATTCTAAAGATATTCGGAAGTTTCGAATATTCGCACACCCCTACCGATAACAAAGTGGGGTGAACAAGAAAAAAGTATTTTTTAACTTTCCACACACACACACACACAAAAAAGAAAACACAAGAAGAATATACTTGATTTTCTCTTCGAAAACGGTGACTTGCGCTAGTTTTGTCGCGGATGCTGGGACCATATTAGGACCATATTATATTCCATATTGATGTAAAACTCAGAAAACATTGACTTTGCAGCTAACAGGCTTTAAAAACTACTGCATTGCAGTTGGTCGAGATAGTCACCTGATGGTAGCTTGGTGCTTTAGCCTATAAAATGGTCCCGCAATAAATATGTTCTTCCTTTTATTTTGCCCGTTTTGCGATAATTTATTCTTGAAGCTAATTACATAGTTCTGATACCATTTGCTCCACGACCACAATTCTCTTACAATCTTTTTTTTCGCAAGTTCAATCTGGTGGTTGCTCGTGTACAACGTTTGGTATTAATTTCGGGACGGTAGACTCGTTTAGAAGTACTTTCTCCCCGAAAATCTCCGCAGCGTCGAGATCGTCATTCAAAATGGTCGAAGCTCACATGCAGAAACGTGCACGCACTATCTTCAATGCATGGATATACCTGCAATGAAATTCCCCGTATATATCATATAATCATCACACAGCACCTGGAGTAGCATGTCAGGTGAACAGCCAGGCTTATATACAGCATATCAGTAAAGCTTGTATATCTCTCTCTCTCTCTACAATGAAATTAAGTTATTTGATCTCGCATTAAGCTTGAACCAGAACTCTTAGTGTAGCTTAGCTGAGAGTTGGGCTCAGATCTTGCACCAGCCTCTCTTGCTTTTTTGGTGAATTAAAGTGTCCATACATTGTGCGCTGATTATAATATACCTGAGTTATTTCACATTTTCTTAATCACCTATTTTTATTTTCTGCTTTCATCCTTTTTTTTACTTTTCTTAGTAAGGAGTCCTTGCGTACACATTTCTAGTAAATGACGAGTCTGCGTTACTCATTCGTCTGCGCGACAGAAGGAACTAAATCTCGCACGAGGAAATGTGCCAAGACCAAAATCGAGGAAATTAGGTTTTTGGTATGAGGCACTACAAAAAGTTATCTGTGAACATAAAAAAAGAGCTCAAGACCACGCGTATCATGTTCTCACCGATATTTTCTAATACAACTTGTATTCACGCCATGCGCTGCGCGTTTAATGATACGCTGAAGCCTATGTTAAGGGAGGCGACATTAATCTAAGCCTCTATATCCAACCTCTGAGCGAACGCATATGCATAAAAAGCTGCGTTTTAAAATATGCTGCGGTAAGTGCTTTTTGTTCACTGATTTCTCGATCACTAACAGCCCCAAAGAAAATAAAACAAATAATAGTACATGAACCGATGAAGTAAAATAAATTGTGACAAAATTTTCACATCCGATTGTGTGAATGGAAAAGTTAATCGTAAATATTTGTTCTTCAATGCGATTGCTTTTTGCATAAAAGCTTTCCAAAGTGTTTACAGCATTTCTCGCCTCATAACAGGTAAGCTTCTACAAGCTATCATACCCTTATTCGTATTATTCATTAAAACATATTTTTATGATCACGTGTTCTTGCGCACGGGATCGTAAATTGCCAATTTGGTACAACGCATTAACACTTATAAGTATTATTATTAAAACATATTCTTCACGAGCACGTGTTGCAAACACGTGTTTTTTGAGCACGCGCGCAAGGTGTCGGTGATCATGCCCAGGCATGTCGGCGATCAGGTTGAGATGACAGGGAGATCACGTGCTTCTAGGCAGAAAAGAAAGAAAACCCGTGAAGGAATAAAGAAAAATTTTAGCGAGCGCCTGGATGGGACATGCCTAGACACGCACGCACGCTTTGTCAAGCAGCAGCAATATCTCCCCAGGAAGCAATATATTTGACGAAATGACAGCCAAACAAAACTGATTTGTTCCCCCAAGAAGACGTCACGGTTGATGACGAGGATAATTGACAGTCGCGTCTGCTGATAGAGCCGCGAAAGAGGTTGGGCCCGAAATGAACCTGTATGCAAATCTCTGGGTGTAACGAATCCAGCAGACAAGATTTGGTTGCTTCTACAGTGCACCCACGACTCCCTTCCTTCTTGTATAGCTCGATCTCCGGAGGTATGCGTCATGCGTCGTTGTGACCCTGTCTCCCTCTCCAAGGACTGGGTGCTAGATGTCAAAAAGCCAGTGTTCAGGAAATTACCGAGACATCGATCCCAGTTGGGCCTCAGTCATGCATTCCATTCATTCAGATGGGGCACACTGAAGCACCGTGACCAACCACGCTTGCTTTATGTCTTGTGCCGTTTATCTTGAAGACACATCCTGCAGATCCCGCATATGCTTGCATTGTGCTAAACGTGGTTTATCTGTGAAAGTCGTGGGGGGGGGGGGGGGGGGGGGTATTCCTGAAGGAAAAACTGGCTCCAAGTGCAGACGCGCTTGCTTGCTGGGATGCCAAACCTTGGAAAAAATACGACTTCCAAGTGGCATGGTGGCAATGACCTCAGGACAGTGGTTCCTTGAAAAACGGATGCCACCGGAAGGGGCTACGCAGATAGGGGGAAACTTGACAGGTGTTATTTTTCTCTGGTGTATGTGATGAGCTAACGTGAACTCCCAAACCCCACACGCGTACTCTGCCAGGTTTCGGCGCTGGTGAATTCTATTGAATGGAAACAAGACATTCCGTCTGGGAGCTTTTGGGAAATTCTTGGAATGCCTGTGTGTAAACCTTTTCCGTCTTTAGGGGACCGCACCTTGAGGCAGAAACGTAGTCGGCGGACAGCCTGGCAAGGCAGCCCACAAGTTTCCCATTTTTGGCGGGTTTCAAAACCTTGTCGACGGACTTTTGTAACGAATGCCCGAAATCCGCGTTCCGTGTGCCCCTTGTCCGGGTTTGGACCTGCGAGCTGACCAACAATCATGGGATGATATGCATTAGCTGTGCGTGGAGGACACCTAACGTGATACAAAACGCGTGCGGGAAACTCACTGTTTCTAGAAAATTAATAAAGTTACTAGGCTTTTCCACATTCCTGTTAGCTAGCTGTCCGCGCAAATCTCGTCCACAGACTACATTCGTCGCTGAAGTGCAGATCTCAGGTTGCAGTCACTTTATTAGCACAAAATTCAGCACAAAAATATAAGGATGCGAAAAGCCACAGAAGGACTGCCGGAGGCCTACATCGCGTTAGAACACCGAGGCAGCAGGATGCAGAAAGTAATAGCTTGCGTTACAACCTATTCATTAAATTGAATTAAGTTTATTCTCCAACAACAAGCTTGCGAGGATGACCAGGCAAAGAGCTGCAAGTAGCAGCTTGAGGGGGACCTGGCCGCATCACACACAGGGCAGCTTCACAGCAGTTAAACAAACGCAGACGTTATACATAATACATACCCTTCATAGTAAAAGGAAGAACTACGGTGAGAATTGATAAACAAAGCTATCCTGGAAACATTTCGCACAGCTTTAAGAGACAAAAGGCATAGTGATGAAACAAAGAACTTGAAACTATTACGGCAGCAAAAGCCATCACACAAATATATCGCGTAGCTTTTTTAGGGGCAGAATATGTTCTTTATGTATTCGAATTAACAGTGCCGGTAAACAAAACTCTAGCATTTGGTCGCCGCAGTTCCGCTCGTGTAAACATTCCGAGGCTCTAGCTGACGTAATTTATAAAAAGAAATATACTGCTGGTAAAGCAGTCAGTTCATGTGTAATTATTCTGAATTTTTTCCAATTCTATTTAAGCAACAAAGCCTATATTTGTACAAGGATTCAATGTTATAGGTCTAAGCTCTGAAAATAAAGGAGCTGCGTTGCAGAGGTACGGTGCTTCGGAGACAAGGCGTATCTCTCTCTCTCTCTCTCTCTTTTTTTTTTTTGCATTACCGCCAGTTTATGCATGTTCTCCGCTGAAGTCGTTCCCCAAACAAGAATTTCGTACTGAACTAAAGAAAAAAGCATTGAATTCGATAAAAGCATATTAATAGCTGTAGGAAGATATTACAATGGCGACGCATAATACCTATAGCGCTAGACAATTTACTAATGAAGTGATTTACTTGGGAACCCCATGGCACACTTTCGGAGAAATAGACGCCAAGTGATGTGAAAGACAGGTCTATTTCAGTATTGCTTAAATTAATGGGGGATAGTTGAAGCTGTTCGTTACGTCGATGAAACAGCACTGCCTTTGTTTGTTCCACGCTAATCTTAAGATAACTGTTTGTCGCTCACGTGTGTATGTTTGCAAGCGTTTCATTGGCTCGATTTGGCATTTCAGAGTCGGAGTCACCATCAAAAAACAAGCTGGTGTCGTCTACGTAAATTACGCACTCTGCAGATGCATAAACATTGGCTATTTCATTGATGTATAATATGACAATAAAGATGCTGTAGTGAATATTATGAGTACAAGTGTAAGTACTACAAAAAATATGTTACTAAAAAAAAAGACAGGAAAAACAATCAAGAACGTGATGACATTTTCTTTTAACAAGTCACAAAGTCTTAGGTATGCGTAGCAACATGTGTTTTATCATGACCGTATTGTTATGGCCCCATTGTTAAAGCGTGTACGGATTCTGCAGAAGAAAGAACGAAAAGATTGCATCTCATGCAGTCTAGTGGTAACATAAGCACCAGTAAGTTATTCGCCCATTAAATTATGTTGTGCGACTATGATGTTGTTCAATGTTTCTAGCTGTCTAAAAGTGCAAATGGCTTCAATCATGCTGACTTATAATTTATGGCAACACACTATTTGATGAGCGTGCAAAGGGATTAAAAAATTATCCTGACTGAGAGCGCCAGAAGGCACGAGACACAAAAGATGCTCTTATTTTATGCCGTGCTATTTTGCGAGACATTGCAGAAGGCTTCAACTGCGCCAGTAACCAATAGTCGAGGTTTTTTTGGTAACTTCTTAATCGGATTCCAAGCTCAACAACATCATATGCAATTATGTCCTAACGCCTTGACAAGAATAGTAATCGCAATTTATAGCGTCAGAATTACAGCAATGAGTGTTTTTAGAGGTCAGTAGTATCGTCGATAAGTAAAAAGAGCATGTACATATAATTTTTTACGTGGTATCTGGTGACGAGCACATTCGATTATGCATTTTCGTTCTGGAAGAGTGATCTGTGTCGATGCTTCTCTTGCGTAGCATTTGTGACCTATTCAGTTCTATTTGTCTGCTGTGGTATTTATCGTTTCGAGGATATATTACCACATCAATTTATTATGTTGTGGCAACATCTGCTTATTTAGTCATGTGAATATGAAAAAAAAAAAATCCATCACCTGTAAGTTGCAAAACTTTCAAGGCAGCTTTCCGGCAATGCCAAATTTCACTCAAATGTTAGGGGCAATGTAGCGCGTGCAAGCGCTTTTCTTGAGAAATTTGCATAAGGGAAAGGAAGAAATTTGTTTAGCGCCTGCACTGACGTATTCACCGCCTGTATATTTCACTACTTCCACTAGAAAAAAAAATCGATGGTTTAAAGACATTTCCTCTGGTCAAACGAAGTGGAAGGGACGCCGACGGGTGTTGCTAATAACTATTAGACGTAGTTGAGAGTGACAGAGATAAGTGTAGATTTCGTGAACAATGGAAACCCAAATGTCAAAGACTTATAAGTTATTTATCAGCACTTTTTGGTCGGCGTCCTTCATTTCCTTTGACAAATATAGTGATTCAAATGACACCCGCTTAATCAAGCAGGCGTCATTTGAATATATGGTGATTCGGGAGAAAGGAAATAGGCGCATTTTTCTGCTGCCTTCATGGGAGCACGTGCATGAAGCCGAACGCGCGAGCAGACCACGTGCAACAAAGGGTGACCGAGGTGCCGTGGTGCAGGCCTTATTACACTAAACCGTAATACGAATAAAGCGTCTTTTTAGGCTCTTCCGAGGGGGTTTTGAGTTTGCTTCTGATGCATACCATGTTTGCACCTTGCTCTGTACATTCGTGACATGCTCAGTGGAAAAACGTTATTTTACGAGACCTGCATACAAGACAGAACACGTGTACTGTGCCATGGCGATGCACGTCGCCCAAAATACTGGGTAAACGCCTGACAGAAATACAAACGCCTGACAAACACCACGTGCCGGGAAAAATGCCTGACAAGCACAACGTGCCGTTTATCGCGTCCCATGAACTGTGCATGAAAGGAGAGAGTGGCAACGCGTTGAGCGTGTTAAATTAGGCTGCAAAGCGTGACATTGCGAAGATACGGTTGATTGAGCCGTCAGTCTGTGATAAAAAAAAAAAAGAAACCATTAGCAAGTTTTATTGGCATGGACACGCTGTCTACCATTAAATTAGATTATGCGGTTCTGCGCGCCAGAACCACGAACATCGTTTTGACCATCAGGGGATTTGTAACGCTCGATAGACGGGCGTACGAGGCCTGGATGCGATCCCGCGACCTCGTGGTTAGCAGCAAAGCGACTCCACGGCGGGTCTTTCTACCATCGAAAGCGTCACAGAGCGAGCAAAGGAAATAATCGCTGCTTTTGCCTGCACTCGGTCCTTTTGTTAACACAAATGCAATTTATTAAGAATAACGTTGGCAAACTTGTTACGATTGGTCATGTTGCCTCACATGGCGCGCGCTGCGGATGTCTCTGTTTAGTCACAAACAAGCGCTGGTCAAGCACGCTGATCAGCTGGCTTTGGGGAATCGTAGAAGAGGTAGAGAACCAGGCAGAAGTGATAAGTGCATCAGTTGCCCGTCCTTGGAAAATAAATCTTGTTTCTTTCCCGAGAGGGGTCTGTAACATCGGAGGGAATTTTGGGTTTTTCGCTTCGTGTTTTTTTTTTTTTTTCTTATGCGATAAAATCCTAAGTTGTTCGTAGCGCCGTGTCCCCGTCTTTCTGTCACCTCTCGTGTTCCATTTGCGCTACACTGTACATAACGCCACACCAACTAACTAATCATTCTATTCTTTTGAACTCTCTACGCAGCTTGAACACTATTTCGAGACGACGGCCGAGACGAAACAGGCTTGCCGCACCAGTCATACCACGTGGCACGCATGGCTTTCTCATCCGATGAGCAACAGAAGTTGCGTGATAAGAGACCCACATAAATCAACTTTGATGCAGTTGCTCTGTCACAGTGATCGCATCTAGATTAGTCACGCTTGAAAAATAATTTAAAAAAATTCTGAGGTTTCAAGTGCCAAAACCACAAATGACTATGAGGCATGCCGTAGTTAAGGGCTCCGAATTAATTTAGACCCCCTGGGATTCTTTAATGTGCACCCAATGCACGTTTCTTGCATTTCTACCCCATCGAAATGCGGCCGCCGCGGCCGGGATTTGATCCCGCGACCTCGGACTCACGGGCTGCCTGACAGTGAGCCCTTTCCGAGCGCCAGCCGACGTGAAAATAAGAATGTGCTTTAATGCACTGGATTTTAACGGAGTCCTGTAAACGTGTGTGTAAAGTATTAGCCCATAAATTAGGATGATCAGATGCTTGTAAGTGGAATGGCTGCGTGTCTTTCTATTTATTGCGTCGTCCCGTTCATCGTGTATAACATCTGACGAGGTTGACAACCGTACACGGCATGGAGGCACTCATGTTAAGAAAATCACTTTATATAATGAACACATTTCTTGGAGTGGTTCTTTTTTTTTTTTACATCCCTGTGAGTAGGCTGGAAGCTGCAACAACATCCTAGAGATTTGCTGCCCAATGCTCATGTTGGAATCCATGTGAAGCGAAGCTTTAATTGAATTGAATTCTGGTGTTTCACGTGCCAAAACCACGATTACATTATGAGACACGCCGTCGTGGGGGCTCCGAATTAATGTCGACCACCTGGGGATCTTTAACGTGACCCTAATGCACGGGACACGGGCGTTTTTGCATTTCGGGACCGGGTCCCGAAACGTCTCTGTGTTGTTTTCACCTTGACTTGGTGAGTGACCGTAATTTCTTCATCAGATTTAATCTTTGTACATTTATCAACAAATATATTTACTCAGATAGCAAAGAAGAAAACCCGGGGCAGACAGCTTTCAGCAGCAGTCAAGAAACCCCGGGGCAAAGAAAGTTTTAGAAATGTAGAACTCCTGGTGCGCCACGAGATCGCCAACTTCCCGTATGAAAAAAAAAAAATGACGTTGTTGAAAACATATTTATTTAAGGAACACACGAGCTCACAGCACGATACTGTTCCACGTGGTTTTTTCTTGCACCACTTTCAAGGCAAGTGAAAACCGGCTTCCGTTGGGTACGTTCTTACGGCAGTGGGCATCATTTATTTTTTCTCTAGGGGCCCTTGTTGGGCAATACATAATGGCGTGGTTGTACTTGAAGTGTTATCTTTTCTAACAAAAAAGCGTCTAACAGCAAAGCGCCACATTCTGATTTGCTCAAATTCTGGATGATGGAGGCGTAAGGTTGGGACACAACTCCCTGTCGTTTCATTTACAAAATATTAATGTTAGGAAAACCCAAGAAAGACCCGCCTTCGAGTGGCCTTCGTGTACGGGCAGACAGCGATTTGGATATCATTGTTTTGTTCGTTACTGACGGAAACGAAGCCAGTGCAAAGAGACACGACCCAGCAAAGAAGGCACGAGAAGAGCAGCACGGAAATGAAAAATTTGATTGCATACTCGCAAGCAGGAAACAAGCAAAACAAGAATGACATGTAGTCCGAAATAATGCATATATTTTCTTGCTCGTAAGCTCTCACAAATCACTGGAAAACTTTATTACTTGAATTACCTTCTTCATTCTATTAAATACTTAATATATAATTCACTTTTTCTGGGCCACTTAAGTTATTGTATTATCTGGGGTACGACTTCTGAAACTATTATCAATGGATTGTACATTCTGCAAAAGAAGGCTCTTCGCCCTATTTGTAACAAACCATATGATTTCCCTTCAGTATCATTATTTCAGGAACTTAAGACACCAAAAGTAAAGGTGTCTTTAAAGTATCGTTTAGTACTTGCGTAAAAAAAGAGAGAAGAAAAGAAGTTTAAACTACATTAATTATATGGATATCTTGAAGCCATACGAGGCTCCCTACAATACAAGAAAGCCAGAGTATTGACACGTGCCAAAATCGCGCACTAAATACGGAACGCAAATGTTTCGCTCCAGGCTACCTCGGTTACTAAATGATCTAGTTGTTAATGAAACTGATATTGCGTCTTGTTCGCTGACATTGTTGCTTTTTTCTCCCGTATGCGAGTTGTATGCTATTATCTAAGGTTAGAAAATGCATTGAGATGTGGTGCTTCTTTTTTCTTTCTCTATCTTTACGCATTTTTGTTCTTTTTTCATCTGTGATGTTTATGTATGGTATGTTATAGTGCTTGAATTGTAAGCAATTAGAAAAAACCTGTATTTCGGCTCTGCTGCTCCTTGTTTCTGAAATTATTTTTCCCCCTTCATATATATGAGGCACTTTATTGTCAAATCACACAAAAAATATAGAGCCATCTGAGCTGGAAGTGTATGATCCAGTAAAGAATACAGCTAAAGAAATAACATGGGAGAAAAGAGTGCGCAAAAGCAAATCCTTTGAAAAACGTCCGAAAAGCAGAGCAGTGACAAAAAACAAAACAAAGAAAACCAGGGGGGGGGGGGGGGGGGGGCTGGGATGAGGCGACAAGCGCCCCCTTTCCCCCAGAATGAGAGAGAGGGGCTGTTAGCGGAGAGGCGGAGACATGAAGGAGGGGCTGGCGCTCCTTCCCTCCCCTCGCTGAACACGTGCCTCGGGTGCTGGCCAATGAGGATGCCGCTGGGAGTGAATGGTGCGAGTGAGTGAACACGTTTCAGTGTGCTAGGCCTCCTTTCTCACTACGGAGACAAAGACCCCTTGCGCGGAGGATCACGGGAAGGACGACCACGTGACAGCGGGAAGGTATTCAACCAGCGACGAGGATCCAACTGCAGTCTGCAGCCAGCTCCCATCGAGCTCGCACACTCCCTAGTAAGCATGAACTTTCTATACGTGTGTTAGTTGCTGCTGGTGTCTAGGTTGAACTTTGCTGTAAATCGGTATCTTCTTTTTCCCAGGTCATGCAGCCTGTCCTAGTCACATTCCATGCCATCTTGGTGGCCTGCGCTCTCGGTAAGTTAAGCTATGCTGTTTTCGCTACAATTTATTCTCACCTACGTGGAGAAATGCGTGCAAGGAGAGGCTCGGTCTGGAGTCCTTTCTGCTACCCTGTAGTCAATGAATGTTTACAGCAACTGTGTATCCTGCAAGCTACGCTGCACTAGCCGAGCAAGTAACGCACACCTCGTGTAGAGCATTGCGCGACGCCACCGACACATTAGTTAAGAGTGTTATTAAATTCAAAGTTTAGGTTCGAGAAAGAGCAGAAAAAAAAAGACGTGCGCTATAATTGACATTCACATTTTTCATAATTCACATTTGTCTTTGGTATGAAACTTTTTTGTTCCAAAACGTCCGACAAATTCATTGGCTATATAGTAAGAAGCGCTTGTTTCACGAACCTTCACCGCTCTGTTCTCAATAAGGAAATGATTTCAGCTGAGGTAGACCTCCGTGGTAGCGTGGCGAGATCCCACGCTGCACCTGACGAACCATTTGCAAGTGCTGCGCATTCGCGAGAGGTTATTTTCCAACCGAAAACTGTAGGCCTTAGTCCTTTGTTTTTCAGCGAGGGTTCGGCGGTGGTAAGGGCTATTGAATAATTACGAGACAGCCTGTCGAAAGCCTTCGAACTTGGGTGAGAAATGTAGTCATGTGGGTAAAGAATGTTTAGATGAAGTAGCCTTTCTATTGCACATGGTCCCTGCAATGGAAGTGTAGACCTTCCGCATAATTTATTGTCTCTCTCGTCTATTCCCGCAGGAGCGATGGCCAGCAACGTGCCGCCCAAGGCGCAACAGATGCTGGCTTCCATGATGCCAATGGCGCCGCATAAACATGACGGGGGGCCCAAGCCGCAGCAGGTGGCCACGAGCGCCCTTGGCGGTGGCCTAGTGCCCGACTGGGCGCGGCCGTCGTCGCTCTTGCAGACCATCGTGGACCGCGTCCGGGGCAGCAGCAAACCCTGCATGGGCACCAGCGGAACCGAGTCCGGCACGTGCATGCTGCACTTCAACTGCATCAACGGTGGCGGCGTTGTCGTCTCGTCCGGTGACTGCTTCCAGGCCACCGTCTGCTGCAAGGGTGAGCTCTAACCTGACCTCTACTAATGAAATATGGCGGGCCTTATGATACAGGTGAACTAAAGCGTGTCTACGCAAACTCCTCGCAACTTCCTTCTCAGGGTCGCAAGGGTTGCGCGAGCACTATCCACCATCTTGTGTTTGGGTGATGCTGTTGAAAGAAAGGGGGGAGGAGGTTGTCTAGTGAATATTCATAACGTGGCAAGGCATTGCCACGTCCTAGGTACGTTGTGGTGATGATCGATTGATTCAGTTGACTATAGTTGGTCTGCTGGTGCAACAAGAACAATTCCATAAGACTACTCGTAATCATTGCCGTAAATGAAAGACCTGCGTTATCACATGTCTGAGTCGGCACTGAACTGTGTTTCTTTTGCAGTTCCCGAGCAGGTGAACAGCGCCGTGTCGTGTGGCGGCTCCATCACAAGCAACATGACGTCGTTCCGGAACCCGGATTTCCCGGCTGACTACCGGCGTGGTGGCATGTGCAGCACCGAGGTCACCTTCGGCCGCGAGGTGTGCCAGCTGCGGCTCGACTTTGTGCAGTTCTCTCTGGCGCCGCCCCGCGCCACCGGACCTCGGGCTGGTCTCTGCGACGACGATGTGTTCACTGTTTCCACGGGCCTGGGGAGCACCACGTACCCAACCCTCTGCGGACAGAATGCCGGACAGCACAGTAAGCAAGCCCGTTAATACCAGAACCTAAGATAAGGGGTATGCAGTACTCATGCCCGTGGCTTTCAATACTGCACAATAAGTATGCGGAATATTACCAATAATGACGCAGTGTATTCCTTTTGAATGTGTTCACTAACATGCCCTGTTCTCTGCGCAGTGTACGTCGACGTGTCTGAGGCAACGCGCGCCGTCTTGAGCTTCAGCATCAGCAGCGACTTGCCGGTGGGACGCAAGTGGCACATCCGGGTCTCCTTTGTTCACTGCCTCTCACCAGTCAAGGGTAGGTTTGAAGTGCACACTTAGATTGGCGCTGGAGTGCGATCCGCTTTTCTCAGTGCCGTCCCGATGACGTTAACCTGCTTACTTGCATTTCCAGCGCCCGACTCGTGCCTGCAATACTTCACG
Organism: Dermacentor silvarum; assembly: GCF_013339745.2. NCBI lineage: Eukaryota > Metazoa > Arthropoda > Arachnida > Ixodida > Ixodidae > Dermacentor > Dermacentor silvarum. The sequence goes on from NC_051162.1 coordinate 132,753,411, forward strand.
GCCCCCTCGGGCGAGTTCAGCAGCTTCAACTTCCAGCCGAATGCCCTGAAACAACAGATGATCGCCGACCACAAGTACACCATCTGCTTCAGGAAACAGCTCGGCTTCTGCCAAATTGCCGTAAGACTTCCTCACATAGCATAACATTTTAGTGTTTGCATGGAATACGTGTTGGTAGGCGCTTGCGGAACAAAGGATCGCAGACAGTGCCTCACCGTGTATCGTCTTTTGTGTGGTGCAGTACAGCCCGACCGAGCCGAATTCCTTCCAAATCGGCGCCGGCACTGAGCCACTGACCGGAGCAAGGAGCTGTGAGGAGGCGTACCTCTTGGTGCCCAGCGGTGGAAACAGGGCCATCCTGGAAGACGTCAGCTCCGACCGATTCTGCGGACTAGGATTCCCGGGAGGAAGCGTCAGCTGTGAGTATACCTGCCCACACTGTATGGCACACATGGAAGACGTCCTCCGTTCTGTGCCGGTTCATTGCTTAGATATACTAGGCACGTGGGTATGCACAATGCCGTTGACGCCATTCTCCTTTTACAGCCGAGGTGCTGCCGTTTTCGGTTTCCGTGGTGACGTCGCGTCCCCGTGGCACCACCAGCGGCGTCGGCGCCGGCTTCGCCACTCGCGCTTTCGACGGTGGCGTGAACGTCAGTCACGATGGCCGCCACGGAGTGCCCCCGCACCACCAGATGATGGTGTCCCACCCCGCGCTGACCATGCACCAGCAGATGCAGCAGCACTTGGCAGCCCAGAAGCCCGCCGGAGCCCAAGTCGGCTTCGTCAAGGACTCTTTCTCAGTCATCAAACAATCGCCGCACGGCCTACAGGTACGCTGAAGCGTCTTCTATTATATTCCGTTTTTTTCGCGCTAACATACAAAAGCAGCACTGGCTCAGTTTTTTAATCGCGCGGGCTTTGATAGTCCACACTGTAATGTAGTAATGAGTAGGACTCGCTGCATTTTTGTTCCTTTGGCCTTGAGGATGAGAAAAATAGATTTAAAATTAACGGGACGTAGCGGGGTCATCGGCCCACTTGGACTTGCTGAAGCTCTCTGTAAATGTCTATTATTGCGCATGTCCGGTGCACGTGCTCTGCTGTAACCTGAACATGACTTTGTTCGCTTCCAGAACAAGCCTCTCCATCCACACATGTCACTCATCACGGTCGTCGAACGGCCAGACTTGGCCTCCGGTCCCGGAGTGCAGGAACCGCCACAGCCAATAGAAGCCCTCGAAGCTGCGAACCCTCACGTGGGCGGCTTCCGTCTTCGTTACCTCATGAACCACTGCAACTGAACTACCTCGTCGCATCGGCGTCACTGGTGATGGCTGAGCCTGGGCCTTGTACAACAGCAACTTTCGGACAAGCATGTGTAAATACGTTATGTAAATAAATTTGTACATATTGTGTATTTTTGAATGGTCGTTGATTGTTGCGATCTAGTATCAGCTCAGGCGACAGCTGGGGTTGAATCGCATCCGACAGCATCGAACCGCCTTCAAACAGTTCGAACGAAGATCGCCAAGAAAATGCGTCGCCACCCGCTGAGAAGAGTCTCGTCGCATATATAGAGAGCGACGGGACGCCTGAGATATATACCTTGCCGAGGAAGCTCCGTCCCGTTTCAAAGGGGATGCCATTACATCATCTGCGTGGATTTCTTGATGCACATAATGTGGCTGATAAGTGTACAATGCGATAGTTAAACGTGGACGAGATACGATGGTTAGCCGCGCTTGACCCCGTCTCGCTGTACACTTAAGATTACAGACCGTTAGATTTGAGTGCACTATAGCCTAATTTATACAGAATTGCATCCTCAGGATGCAATCGAATATTGCATCCAATTAGGAAGATAATCAATGTCAAGCAAAGCGCTTTGGCAGGCCTGATTGTAGAGAACATATTTTTATTTAGCATATATATACGGGGCTCGACCAGTTAATCTTGAACTAGCTCAAGCTGTCTGTAGATGTCTGTATTGCGAATGTGTGTAACCACGACTGCGAGGAGTTTCCAGAGCAAGCCTCTCCATCCACACAGCAGTATTTCGCACTGCTCAGGGTAGCCTCGTAAATATACAAAAGATACTTTTTCAATAATACACTTGCTTCACTTACTAAAAAAAGAGTTGGTGACTTGAACGCTAACTGTTCTAGATCTGAATTTCGTACTTTTTTTTTTAAATGAAACGTTCATTGGGTCATTTTTGAAAGTTCATGTTGCTAATGCTGCAGAATTTCGTTTGCCTAATTATCTCCCCATAGATCATGTGTTAATTGACTTACTTGGTGTGTTGCACTTAAGAACTTGGCAGTTCCATTATGTGAACCTGATGGTATCCATTGGAAATTATTAAAAAAACGCCGAAATGTACTGTTCCGTTATTTTAACTCTGGTTCCGTGATTTTAACTCTCCCAGTCTCTGGCCAGTTACCCAGCGACTGGGAAGTGGGAAAGGTGGTTTCGTTGTTTAAATACAGTTACTCCACACCGTCCCTCAATTATATACCTATTTTACTAAATAGTATTCGGTAAGCTATTAGAACGCCATCATCTGCAAAACTCCTTTATCACGGCAGGTCAGCATGGCTTCGAAAAATAATTTTCTAGTGGAACACTTAACTTGCTAACTAAAGATCCCTTCTCCTCTGTTGACAATGAATTGCTCACCAAATGCATCGTCATACCGTATTGGTGAAGCAGCGCACTGACCAGGACAAAGTGGAAAGACACAAGAATACACGACACTCGCTGCACTCGCAACTATTTTATTTCAGAGCGAACACTTCATCTTTATATACCCGCGCACCCTCCGACGTCAAAGATGTGCAAGGAAAGATTAACAGCACTTTTAAAAACACATACCCGCGCACACTCGGGCGTCAACTGCATATTTCTTGATTTTTACAAAGCGTTTGATCTTGTCTGTCTGCGACGCCACTTCGTGTCTTGTCACTTCGACGAGCCTGATTTGTCTTAAACTAAATAATTTAAACGTAAGCCCTAGCATTCTAGCTTGGATTGAACATTGTATTGCTAACAGACCACAATACATCACAAACTTAATTGGCGACGTTTCCCTATTTCCAATTGCATGAACTCAATGGTACTGACGGGCGCTTATCGCAAAATTTGTGGTACTATCACTAGCTAGAAAAAAAAAAAACTGTCGATAGTATACTACCAGTACTACTACCGATCGTCTATTTTACACTATCGATAGTTTGAAAAATATGTATACTATCATTAGTCAATTTACTGATAGTCTTGCATACCTATAAGCCTAGCAGGCAGGTCTCGATACAGTAGAAGTAGTACAATCCATAGTTTTACTAAGGGCGCGGCCTCTATCGTCCGGCGCCATGTTGGTATCTGGGACCGCGCTGGAGGGCGACGAGAGGAAAGTGAGTGAAATAACTTTATTTAGGTCCAGAGAAGACGCAGGGGAGACCCCGCGCCGCCCGGCTAGTCCCACGTAGGGAACGCCAAGCCGAGCTTGACGGCCCGATCGCGGGCACTTTGGACGGCCCGGGTTTGGTCGTTGAGTTCGGGGCTGCCCAAAAGCGCAGTCCACCTATCCTCGCTGAAGGCGGAGCCGATGGCTTCACATTCCCACAACACATAGTTTAATGTTGCCGTTAGTCCACAGGCAGGGTAGTCCGCACTGGGATGGATACCTTTCAGGGTATATAGCGTGAGGAACCGCAAGGTTAGGATACGCACGGGCTTGTGAAAGTCGAAGGGTCACCGCCCGCGCCCTGCATAAGGCAGGGTGCGGGAGGGGGAATACCCATCTAGACAGATAGTAATGCTTGGTGATCTCATTATACGTGTGCAATGGTTCCCCGCGGGGTAGGGGGACTGCGGAGGCGGCGCGGTCAGTGAGTCCTCGCGCGGCCTCGTGCGCGCTCTCGTTAGGGTTTCTAGGGAGAGTCCTCAGTCGACCCCAAGTGAGCGGGAAACCAAATGAAAGAATGCGGAGAGATACTTTTCACGCTTTGGAGAATGCGAAGGGAATGCCTGAGGGGAGACCATCCCGGTTTGGTAGGCCTTAATGGCCGCCTTGGACTCGCTATATATTGCCTCTGCGACCATCGAGCACAGCCAGCGCGATTGCAACCTGTTCGGATACCAAGGGCTTCGAAGTGCGTACCGTAGCGCAGCAAGTGATCATGGAATTAGAGTCGACGATGGCGACGACGAACGCCTCTTATTGGACATATGCCGCGGTATCCACGAAGCTTGCCTCAATGTGTTTGTTACGGACATGTTCGAGTAGAGCTCTATTCCTGGCCTGACGTCCGTAGTCGTGTCGGTCCCACCGCACAACGTGTACGGATCAACACCGTCGCACATGTTGATTTTGCTACGTAGCGAGCACGCGTCTGTGCGCACCATCTCGGCAAAATATCATGGGCAGAATACCTTCCGCCTGGCAGTCGCCGTCATTGAACACGCGATAGCTCGCAAATCGCAAAATCAACGCCGAAAGACTACACATGCGGCGCTCAAACATTCGCGCGCATCGGTTTCAGTGCTCCAACATGGCGGACGACCGCTTGCAGACGGCGCTGTGACGTCACGTGAAAACTGTCACCAGGGAAAGCCGTATTTCGCTTTCGGACGTACGCCGGTTTCCAATCACGATGGCCACCACTTCTGGGTCTTTTCTTGTAGAGAAGTAACTCAGACTTGGATGGAGAACATCTGAGCTCAGTGCAGGTAGAGTGATGTTCTAGGACACTCTAGTGCAGGAGTGCAAGCTTCTGGAGTGGCAATGCTGCTTCGAAAGTACAGTGTACTAGAAGAGTACACTGTATTCGAAAGTGAAGCCAGGCCGCCGCCATCTTACTCAGGGCACGAAGAGACATCAGGGAATAGTGGAAATAGCAAACGCCTTCTTTTCGCCTCCGTGTTTGAGATGGCTAATTTCGCTGTAAAGATCATTTTCAATGTACACATTTGTTTCACAGGTTTTAGGAGGAAACCTGAATATCTTGGTACATTTTTTGAGAGTGCTTGATATCACCACTCAGCCAAATATAATATTTTAGTTAGAAACAACGACCTTTTATTTTGCAATTACCCTAGCGCTTACATTTGCACAACAATATCACTTAAGGTGTGCGCGGACTGCAGCCTGCGCGGCACTCTTTTAGAGGAGAAGTCAGGGCAAGAGCTGGCTTCACCCCTGCTGGTAAACAGTAGCGGGCGCCGCCACTCCAGAAGTTTTTTTTTTTTTTTTTTTCTTTTTTTTTTTAACCTCCTTGTACAAATCTTTCGCTTAGCTCTAGTAGAGTGTACTCTAGCTTTAGTGTTGGTATACTTACTATACGAACAAAAGCATTGCCTTTACGATTCGCAGTTTAAGTTTAGAGGACGCTACCGAAAACGTAATTTATTTAGAGACCGTAATGCGTAGATATGAACACCACCTATTGCTCTTTCGCATGCAGTTCGATAAAACATAGCCTTCAAGATTTGCTTATGTAATCCAGAACGACGTTATAGAGAGATCTGCCGCTAGGACGCAGGTATGAACACCACTTATTCAAACATTTACTTGATTTAGTGACGTCATTTGTATCCGGCTTCAAGCTGTCTTCGGCTTGTCTGTGAGAGTCTGTTTATGAGCGGTCTGCTCGCGCACGTGGGTTTTATTGTACTCGATCATGTGCAGTACGATGTCCGACGACGAAAACGATGCTGCGTGGGACAGCGCGGAGGAATTGGAGACCGAGCGCGAAGACAGCGCGTGTCTGTTCTGCGGCGAAGTGCGCGCCTCACCAGAGCTCGTGTACGAGCACTGCGCGCACGACCACGCGTTCTCCATCAAGGATGCGGTTGGACGCTTGCAGCTGGACTGCTTCGGGTACATCAAGATGGTCAACTACGTCCGTAAACACGTGCGTAAACTTGGGTCCTCAACACAATGCACGGATCACGCGCCGACACCAATCACGGCCGTCGAGGCTTGCAATTCTGCAGCATCGCTCAGTGCCAAATTCTTTTCTTGCCAGCTTATCGTGACATCGCAGTGCTCCGTTTGGAAACAAGCGAAGCAGCGATGAGGGACGAAAAAAACATTTTTTTTTTTTTAATGCGCATGGCGCGCACATGCATAACGCACGCACGCAAGGACGGAATGTAGCAGATAAGTGAACAGCCTATAATGCATTTAAAAAGGATTGCCGACGCATTACTTATCAGAGTGCACGATTGTAAATGTTACCACTGTGGCTGCGGTGTTCTGCTGCTGAGTGCGAGGTCGCGGGTTCGATTCCCAACCGCATCCCGATGAGAGGGGAACACAGATATCTATACCCTTTTTTTTTATAGTACGCAATATTAATCCGAAGACCTCCACAAAGGCGTTTCTCATAGTCCCTTGAAATGATGGGTAACTTTAAACCTAGTCAATCAAACATCTGGGCTGCAGTGTCTCTGTTTTTCTGGTAACTCTTGTGTTTATCTGATTGCCTACATGTGCTTGTGACTCAGTGCGTGTTAGATTCTGCCATATGAAAGCATCATGTTCTGTCCCATTGAAGCACTAAATGATCACTTCATATAATGAGCACTGCAGCTTTGCTATTTAATGCAGACCTATGACACGTATAGGTATATCATGATCAAAAAGTGAGAAACAAGGATCGAGCTCCCAAATCAAAACAACCCCTTTTGACACTGCAATACAGCAGCGATAAAAAGTGGCCCAAACCAGGATCCAGCGGCAACTTCAACACTTTATGCTCACATTTTTTTTTGCACTGCTATATCACAAACACATTCCAACTCGCCCAGTTTTCAATCCTCCTAAAACTCATACATTGGCTCTATTTGCCTTCACAACAATGCACTTTGTTTGCTTATTGTTGCTTTTGTAGCTGTTGCTTTTGTAGCACACTACATTTTTTTTCTCGCGGACTTAGAGTTGCTTTGTGTAATGCAAGCTGTATGACTGATATATATTTCATGATATTGAAAATTATGGCAGTGTTTCACTTGCCTTTCCGAAAGTGTACATTTTTAGGGTGAGAGATATATGACACAAACTGCAGATGTACATGTCAATGCACATATGAGGATTGCTGCTCATGTCTTTTCATATGTGGTCCTGCTGACCTCTCCCAGAAAACAAGCCCAGAAGTCTTACAGACTGCAGATCCACAATGCCTTCCCTGGGATGATGACCAATACCTTGTGCCGGTTGTGCAAGATGACTTGCTCTTAACCTACGGTAAGCAAATTTCCACTAAATGATTGATTTGAGTGAAACTTGTAAAGTGAACGTTCACTGAAGTCAGCACTTCTTTTTTGGAAACAGTCATTGGATTACTAAAGTTTACAGTGCAGCAAACACATAAAATAAACACTGTCTGGCAATAAAGTATTGTTATTATTATTATACAAGAAAAATGTGCATCATGTCGAGAAAACAGAACAATATAAACTAATGACAACAGAGTGAAAGCATGAAAATACAACCTGCAGAAGCATCTTACCGCAACTGTAGCTTTTTCTGTGATTTGAGTTCACACTGTTTACTTGACAAGGACAGCAAAGCCACACTGGCACACTTGCCACCCCATTTCAGTGGGCAATCACAGCCATTCATCCCTGTTGTCTGTGTTCGAAGCACTGCAAAACTTCAGTAACGCAGTGCCAACTAGCCCAGCAATTTACTTTGGTGAATCCCAAGATGCTTAGGTCAGGCATTCATCATTGTGCATATGTGATGTACAATGTTAATGCACATTATAAGCGTGAAAATTTTACGACTTTGTAAAAAACCTTGTTTCCGGTAGCGTAGATATAGAACAGCCTTCGTACAAAATTTTACATTTGAAAAATGATTGGATACATCACGAAGAGCTTGAAAAAATGTTTTCGATTATAAAACTGAAAAGAAAGAAAATGCCACTATTACTGCATGTCAGAAGTGACACAGAACTCGGAATGTTGATAATCAGCGCAGCCCTTTGGCGTGACCTCAGAGATTGGGTGCGGTACTCTGAAAAATCTCACGGGTGTTGTGCTGATATTTGCGTCATATCCACTAATCACCAGGTGGATGTGTTGACTGCTTAGGTGCTGTTTAAAGGCTGTTAGTGAGTAAGTTAGACAGTTACCGGTCATGCATCTCTGCCAAGATAATTTCAGCGGCATATATTACTTGTACATAACTAATTTAGTTAAAGTGAAATTTTGTTGCAGTTGGCCTTTCCACGCACATCGTAAGCCATTCAGATACCATGTTGTATTATGACTCTCAGTAAAGTGACTCTCAGTTTGCATTTGCAAACACTAAACAAGTTATGCGTTTGTGCTGCTAACTTGCTGGTGCAGATGTGGAAGAGCTCTTGAATGCCAGCGCAAAGCCCGAGGACGAGTGTCATCAACTGCGTGACCGGCTTTCTCAGGCTGAGCAAGCCATTGAGCGCATGAGGTACGTGGACTTGTGGTTGTGTATGTGTGGCCCCAGAGCAGAAGAATGAAAAAGAGAGTTTACAGAAATGGCAAGGAAACCAACCTTCAATTGTGAAGCCTTCTCTCCAGGGAGCCTCCATGGGTCTCCTTTGTGGCATTGTGTTTAATTCAAGTTGATGCCAACGTTGGCTTTCATAACTCTACCTCAATGTCATGAATTTATACAGAGCTCGTGATTAATGCTGACTAACATGAGAAAGATTGCCTGAATTGTATATATTTTATTCACAAGCTGATATGAGAGCTCCGGAGGTGTATTTTGAGTTGTGGGGAGGGGGGGGGGGGGGGGGCGTGGCAGGAGGCGGGGCTCATTTTGTCGACACAAATATTTTTGTTAATGTGAAACCGAGGCCTAATTTACCGTATATTAGAGAATTAGAGGTATAAAATTAGATGTATAAAATGGGGGAAAGGCAATGAATTTATCCAAAGTGCCTTGAGTAATTCTACCCAAGCCAATTTGCTGGTTTTTACGTCCCTAAAAAAGTCACTAAAAAAGGTTACCAAGACAACAAAAAGGCAAAGTTATTGTTAAGGTGACTAAACACTTGTTAAATTTAGTGACTTTCTCAGTATGTTACCAAAAGTGGGCCACAGCCAGATGGAGAAATTATGTTTGCCTTTGCTTCCAGGGAAGTGGCAGAAAGCTGGCTGCAGTCGAACGAGCAAGCAGAACCCATTGAACATGATGAGCCTTACTTTGAATCATACGGCCACCATGGCATCCACCTTGAGATGCTGTCCGACAGGCCACGGATGGACTCATATCGCAAGGCCATAGAGCTAAATGCCGACACCTGCATCCGAAATCGCACAGTGCTTGACGTTGGGTGCGGCACTGGCATCCTTTCCATGTTGTGTGCGCGGGCTGGTGCACGCAGTGTCGTAGGAATCGACCAATCGGGTGTCGTCTACAATGCAATGGACATTGTCAGGTGAGGCTTATGGTGTACTGATTAGGGTTGCTATTCGTCTGGGATTTAACAAGACAGTCGCGACTTTGGAGTAAAAGCCTGGCGTCCCGACTTCATCCAGTCAGGACGGCCAGATCTCCCGCCTTTTGCTTTTTTATACTGAATAACTAACTATAAACCATATTCCTGTTTTATAATGTCAGACAGTTTGGTTGCGCATTCCGCTCTTTTGTCTGCTGTTGCATTGTCATGAACATAAAGTAGGCCTTGTTTTCGTAATGGCTGTAGCTCTAACATTTCGGTGCCTCTGTCTGTATTGATAGCTGTGTTAGCCAAGTAACTACTGCAGCTTTCGTGTAAATCACAACATGGTAGGACTAAAATATTTGTGCAACTTTTTGGCATGTACAGACTTGCGGCTCCTGGCAATGGTCATTACCAGCTGTCGCCCACCCGTTTTGACTTCGTCCACTCAAGAGTCGGCAACCCTAGTACTGACATGCCATTTTTTACTTGTCATTTTATTGCATTCATTGAACGTGCAAGCCCTCTAAAGCTCTAGGAAAAGTGGTGGTAAGCACCAGCTAGCCCTGAATAATTTACTATAATACTGGTTGCTATGAACTAGTTATGTCTGCCCATGAGATAGACACATCTTGACCTCATGCTACACTGGCTTGGTCTGTTCCTGTGATTGCTGTGGCTGCCACATGTATGTGCAACCAGAAGAAACGTGCAGCACTCCTGTAAAATTCCTTTTTTTTTATTGGCAATTTCATTATACCCATTCTTATTGCTACATGGAGGCAGCAAATTTTGTTGTGTCATGGCATCACTGATGATGCCAGGTCCGGCATTATGAGAAGGCCTTAGTATCAAATCAAAATGTCTTATGTTCTCCAACCTCCACATCTTTAAACGTGATCCTTTTATGTGTGAGATGGGTGTGATAGAGTTTCAGCAGCTTTGAAAATAGAGAGTTATGGAATAGGGGCCCCAAACGTTTTGGGGCCCCAAAGAAGTAGCCTCGAAGCCACTGTGCATGTTCGAGACGCAAACTGCATTTGGGTTTTGCGTTGGGCACACTATTTCACTGATTTAGCGGAGCGCCAAAAGCTGCCCCAAAAGCTTTGCGTTAACAAACATGGCGGTATCCATCTAAGCGACGGCTCTAACCGAGCACCAAACTGGGCTCGATTCGGGGTAACGCGGGAAGTTTGTAAGCTAGGAGAAGTGACTGCAGTTATCGCTTTCTCTCGACTAACATGTGTAAGGAAGATTGATTCATTAGACGCCGCTGATTCCGAATTCGATTGGCGATTTCATGGCTCGTAGGCCTACGTAGGCTTGGCTGGTGAAGGCATGTAAAGTTGGTTGCTCAAAATTTAGCACAACAAATCGTTTGCTGCTAAGAGAATAACCTCTAAATTGTAATTAAACGCAAAACCACGAGAGTGAAAATTACTCTTGTTATCGTAAAATGGTATAGTTTATTTTAATATTTATAATAGTTTTTCATTGATACCGTAGTGGCGCTGCAAGCGCAAGACGCTATTCACAAACGCAAATCCCTATTCTAAAACTCTTCACTCCTGCATGCCCCTACGCTAACACCCGCAAAGCTCTTTGGGGCCCCTATTCTAAAACTCCCTAATATTTGTCAGTACTCCTTAACTGCAGCAAATTTAACCAAGGGCAATCATTTCGTTTTACCAGAAAATACAACATTTCTAAATTAAGGCAGGCTTTGGATTATCTGGCTACTGAATATTTTCATTTACACCTGAGTCCCAATTAGACAAATGGGCCACAGGAAGGGGGAGATAGATTGATTAACAATGGCCAAACAGGAGAAACTTCATTCTTAAGTCATTATAAACGGACACTAAAGAGACATGTATACTAAATCAGTTTAGATGGATAAAGTTTGCTTTCAACACTTTCGCTGATTAGGCAGTAACATAATGGTTACGAAAAGTGATAATGGGGGTTCTCAAAATTTCTTGCCAGTATGTCAGTGTGACATCATGGATTTTAAAGTATATTCTTGAATATAGGCTACTGTGGCTCAGTAACAGTTTTTGAAACTTGCTAAATTCCATGTTTGACAATTTTAGAATACAATGTAGTCCATCTTTACTGATAAACAATTTACCAGACCCAAGCAGTCGATATCACTGTGAGCTGGTGTGGGAACTTCCGAGGCGGTATCACCTCCTGGATTTCGTTCTTGCGTCTTTTATGGCTTGCCCCAAGCAGCTTCGTTTTTTGTTTTTTTTTTGGCATGGTAGAATTTATTAATACAGTTCTAATTGGTTTTCGCTTTAGTGTCCCTCTAATGTGAAGCTTTCTTTGTGCTCTATTGTGCTAACCATTGTGCTCTTTGTATATTGGTTACTATTAGGTCCTTTTAAGAAATTCATTTGGGGATATACTATTGGTTGAGAGGCACTGCACTCCACTGTGTTGTCAGTTTTGAAGGAAAGTTGTTGCAGAGCCTCTTTAAGCCCGTACATTCGGTTGGGTCGGGTTAGTTGTGAATAAGTTGTCTGTGGTGCTGCAGGGAGAACAGTCTGTCGGAGCAAGTGACCCTGGTGCACGGCCGCGTGGAGGAATTGGAGCTCCCCGAGCGTGTGGACGTGCTGGTGTCCGAGTGGATGGGCTACTTCCTCCTTTTCGAAGGCATGCTCGACAGTGTGCTTCAGGCCAGGGACCGGCTACTGCGGCCGGGAGGGCTGATGCTGCCCAGCCGGTGCCAGATCTTTCTGGTGGCTCTCAGTGACACTGGTAAGCACTACGTTATGCACGTGTCGTAGCAAAGCGAGTACAGTTAAACCTCAATATAGTCAACAAGATACAATGAATTGTCAGATATAATGAAGTCTGAAGTGTTTCTTGCCTATATTAGCTGGTAAAACGAATGCATATTTATAATGAATACTGGATATAACGAAGGTATTTTTGTGTTGGATGCGAGTTTGTTATAACAAGGATTGGGGGGGGGGGGACCATACTCTTACAACTGCCATTTTTGAACATGTGACAATACACTGTTATTGGTTGGGGCACCAGCTTTCTTATACTCCTTGCTAATGTTTAGATTGAAAGTAGTTTCTATATTATTGGTGCTTTAATAGTTTTACAACTTGTGTTTTATCTTTGTTTTCTAACCACATACTTATGAGCCATCTAAAATGGGAGATGTTGATTTTTGTTGCTTTCTTAAATATTTGTCCATTATTAACTGCAGAGTGTAAATAACAGTCGAACCTCGTCATAACGAAGTCATATTTGACCCAAAGATAATTTCACTGTATCAAATATTCACTTTTATTACTCATTCATTCATTACACATTCATTACTCATTGATAATGACGAGAAACACAAGATGCTTGTGAATTTCAGATTTACTTCATTATAGCTGATAATTAGTTGTATTTAGGTTTGTTATATCGAGGTTCGACTGCATGTGAAATGTTTACTTTTTATATACGGGGTGTTTTTTTTTTTATTGGGCTGTACAGAATCGTTAAAAATCGCCTGTGGCAGATTGCATAATTTATTTATTAATTTATTTTACCCTCAGGGCCAATTGGCCTTACAGAGGGGAGTGGGTTGTTATACAAAAAAATACTTGAACAAAAAGCAGTCAGTACAGTTAATTCATACAAATGAAGCTCGTAATTATACAGTGCACATGTAATCCTTGAGCTGGGTTACTTAAAGTGGCAGACATTACTTGCACGAGAAATAGACATGTGTAATCGACTAATAAAAAAAAAACTAAGTTTGTAACTAATTAGCTTACGGCACACATTGCAGCTTACGAATTTTAGTCGGTGAGCCTGCAAAGCATATACACATAGAATGTATTCTGAGTATGGCACGGGTTTCAAGATATATGTTATCAATATTGTGCTAAAAAAATGTGCTGTTGGTCCACTTACTTTTTGAACAAAATTCTGTATTATCCATTGAAGCACAAAAGTTACTCGCATGCCCATTTATTTTGTCACACACCTTGGAAATTAATATCTTGAAACAGGTGTCATCCTGAAAGTGTTTGATGCGAAAGCATCAAATAGCCCATTGAGTAAAAAAAGTCGGCATCTCTAGTAGTGAGACGGCACCTAAATTCCTATTGGCTGTGATGCCACGTCACGAGCACGCCTTGACGGAGCAGAGCAGGTGAAACGGCGTTTCGCGAGGAGAGAGGGCATCACTGCAACGTGTCGTCACCAGTACGCCTCAGTGGAGCAAATACAGCAATACAGCAATTTTTAGAGCAAACCTCTTAGGTGCCCGTTTCTGCGGTGAGTGGTGGTGTCGTACCTCGTAACTGAGCGAATGAGCACAGCAAAATATGAGAGCGAACACGGAGCACAGCGGGCGTTGAAAGACAGCAAATGCGAAGAAAGCGAGAGGAGGAAAGCGGAGGAAGAGGGTATGGTGAAAGCGTGAGAAGAAAAGCGTAGTGCTGTGCAAGACGGACTATGGCGACCATGGCTACGAGATGGCGCCAGAGTAGCACGCATCATTAGGGTGCCTCGATGCACCCGCTCACCTCTGCTCCGTTCGCGGGGGCATTCGCATCGAGACATTCTACACGTCATTTGTTCACCAAAGCGCTGCATGAGTGAAGGTCTGTCTGCGGTGGCTGCTGTGAATCGTGCCCACGCGTTAGCCAGCCGCTGCCTCTCGCGATCTCCCGATTAGCGAGGCAGTCGTGCCACACTTTGCTTCTGCTTGGAACGTGCCGCACGAGACAGATTGTCCGCACCAGCCAATATATTGCGAAATGAAAATACGTATAGAGCTGCGCTCAAATTTTGCAATAGGGAGTATCATAATCGTTGGTGCATTTTTTTTATTTGTGCCCAGTGAATGGCAAAACTGGTTTTGAAAGAATACGAAATCTGATAGATTTTTCAGTTTGATTCTTTACCTGCTTGATTACTTGTGTCTACTTGCAGCAGCGTGACCCCCTCATAGAACTGATCTATACTAACAGCAAGTGAAAGTATGACAGTTGTTTCATGAATATTTCATAAATAAACTCCGTAATTGGTATTTCCACTTGTGGCTACTAAAGAGCAGAGTGCCTGCAATATTTTTTTAAATAAGCAGTCAGCATCTTGATTAATAAAACAATTTTTAGTATGCTTCCCTAAATTTAGTATGTTTTGGCTTCGGCCCTAGTACTTTTCAGATTTTAGGGCTGGCAGTTGAATGTGATTATGCATGCGTTTCCTGTGCTCCACATGTCATTCAACATGCCGGCAAGCTTGAAGAGGTACAAAATAGAGATGCTTAGCTATGCTAATGAGCTGTAGCTAGGCTGGAAGTCTGAAATTGCTGGCAAGCACCCCTTTTCTTTCTCTTTTTCTCTCCAGACATTCATCGGCGGATGGTGAGCTTCTGGGACGATGTAGAAGGCTTCAAAATGACCTGCATGCGAAAGGAAGTGCTCGGTGAGGCCCATGTGATGGATGCCCCAGCTTCGAGTGTCTGCTCCGAGCGACCAGCCCTTCTGTTGGTACGTGTGGGTGGGTGGTTCGTAGCTTCGAAATGCGTGTTAACTGCACAGTTGCACATGTATAACTGCTGTACAATTTTCCCACACCAGAGCTGGTAATGATTTCTCCAGCCACAATGTTTCTATCATTTGCTCATTGCTTGCCTAACCACCACATACCGTATTTACTCGCATAATGAATGCACCCCCCACTTTTCCAATAAAGTGTGTTTTTTCTTTTCTTTGCATAATAACCGCACCCTGAACTTGCTGCCATGAAGTAGGAGAGACACTGTGTACGATTCGGCGTGTAATATGGCGTCCGGCGGGTACAGTTGTATCGGACACCGTATCGGATGCCGAATCCTACCGTGTGTCTCCTACTTTTATTGCGATAAAAAATATATGGACACTCCAGGCGCATTTTTGCCATTCGTGCCGGCACAATCGTCGGCACGACTGGCAAAAATGCGCCTGGAGTGCCTCACTCTCCCGAGTTCGAGCGAGGAAAACGGGGAGGAAACACGGCGTGTTCCGTTGCGCACATGGCATGGGGGGAGAGAGGGAGGGGGGGGGGGCGGCGCAGCAACTGCACATTGCGCGGCCGCGCGCTTCCTATCTTGAAAGTGATCTGTGTCAGGGGCTGAGTCTAGGTGCGACGGCAGCTTATACCTTTGTGCCCACTCCGTCCTCACCGCTCAGCTTACGTTGAAGCGATACACGGCACGAAGGTCACTTCGCTCGCTGTTGCTACTGTGCTTCCTCATGCCAACATTTTGACAGCGAGTGTCTGCGGTCATAGAGTGTGATGTGTTCATGTTTACCTGTGCGCGCTGACACCATGCTTGTTAATTTACATAGTTAGCTATGTTTGCAAGTTTATATTGCCGATAAAGCTACTATCCTTACTTCATGTAGCTGTCTAAGCATTTGCAATCGCAATCGATGGTTCGCCTTTCGGGTGAAACTGGTACTGATTTAGAGGTGGCTGCGGAAAAAAAAATCGCTCAAGATTTTACCCCGCGTAATGAACGCACCTCCCAACTTTGCGCATATTTTTTGGGAAGAAAAGCGCATTCATCATGCGAGTAAATACGGTATATTGAGTGTCGCAAAAATGGGTGCACTAAGTGCACATGACTCTTCCAGCTATACTGCTAGCCGATTTCTAAACAAGCTCTGCACTGAGATAGATAGTATGTTGCAGTGAGTTCAGTTTAATACCATGTTCAGTTTAATACCACTTTAATTGTTGCAGTGATTCCATTAGAGCTTGCCTTTCTTGTTACTAGTCTTTCAAGTTCTTTGGCTTTGTCTCATTAAAGCTCTCTGTGCCTCTTCTATGCTGGGCATTTCTTCCGACAGTCTCTTGCCTGGTTTTTCATGCTTTTCATGTTTACCTGGTTCATGTGGGTCGTTCATGCAGAACCTTGACTTGAACACGTGCCGCATGGAGGACAGTGACTTTGCGAGCGACTTTGAACTGGATCTCCAGCCAGGCACACAACAGGTCATGGCATTGGCTGGGTACTTCGACTGCACCTTTGAGCTACCAGTGCCTGTAAGCAGCAAAAACATTTATTGTTTCAAGTTGATAAATTTCTGGTACCGTGTCCCTGTACTTAGCACAACTTTTTTTTTCTTTCTCAGTGCTATAACTCAATTCCTCTAAGCTGTTATTGCAGTTTTGTGGGTCTACCTTGCTTGCAGCGTTGTTTCCTGCTGATCATTCTGGGATTTTATGGAGCATTAGCTCCTACAGTGCTTTTCCAGCACCCCCTGTAGGCTTGTTATTGCCTTCCTTTTGCCTTCTTATTTATTTTTGCGATTTCTCAGTCTCATTTTCCTGTGCTCTTCTTATTCCTTTCCCTTCGTGGCAGGCAGTCGTTGCACCCTTTCCAGAGACAGTAGCAAGTCTGTCCCTAACTCTTTCATTTTTGTTTCACTGTGTAAAGCAGAAGTGTCCTAAGGAACCAAATTTGAGCATCTGCAATGTCACATCGTAGTGTAACACTCTGAGCACACTTTACATTGCTCTTGTGCGCAGGTTAAGAGAGATACGAATATAATATTGGGCATAGAAAGAGAGTCGAACAAATTATAGAGACCTGCAGCATGGTCATGATTACAGTGGAACCTCGATGATACGATCACGGCTAATACGAATTACAAATTTTTCTGCGGTCCCGGCCGAGCCTTATTACCTTGCAACGTGCTAGAAAACGGTTGTTACGAATCGATTTTCGACCCGCGTCGGTTGATACGAATAAATGCCGCCCCACCGACGGCCGCGAAAGAGAACAGCGCGCAGTCACGCACTTTCTCCCTTTCTCTTTTGGTGCGGAGGCGCGGACGCGACGCCGTACAGCGCGGAGGCCGCGAATGGGCGCGAAGAGTTCGAAGCGGTGGCGCTTTTGTTGCTTTTCCTCCTTTTCCGTGTGCCATCGGGCGGAGTGGCTGCCGTGCTTCGGGCCGCGTTCTTTTTTTCGCCATTTTGCCTAGTCGCAGCGAGCTATGTCTACCGAATTACGATCTCAGCTGATTCGCGCGGCCGTACACCGAGGCGCGGGAGCCTCCGTTGGTGCGTCTTCCGTCGGCTGCGTTATCGGTGCCAATGGCACAGGGCGATTGTGGGTTTCGCTGCTGGAGTCACACCGTGCAAGATAGCGCGGCACGTAATCCACGGTGCAAGGCTGCGCTCGTTCAGTCGGGTGTGCCTCCGCTTCTCCCGCTAATCGCCATATTTTTCTTGCCGTAGAAGCGCTTCCGTTTTCCGAAGGCGTGCTTCGTCCAAAGTTTATTCGCCAACGAGCGACGATCCATCGATCACTAACCTGGGAGTTCTCACTAATCCGAATTCTGTGTGTCAAGCGAAGACGCCGGCGTGGTTTACGAAGCAGACAACTGCGGTTGCCATCTTGCCCCTGCCACAGCAGCAACCAATGGAGAGACGCCTTTCAGCACGGCAGCCAATCGGAGGCCTGCTTTTATCAGAGGGCCCGTGTGACTACCTATTGCAGACCGCGCTTCTTTCGGGTACTTTTTCGGGTACTTTCAGTGCGTTTTCTGCCAAACCATTTTGATGCAGCGTAGATTAGGTGTTGCAGATACCCAAACGCGTGGTTTTCAAAAATCGATTTTTCTCGCAATTTTTGCGATCTAATCCCCGCGTCCCCCCTTAATTTAGCTAGTTTTAATTGTGTTTCGATGATACGAATTTCGGCTAATATGAATATTTTTCGTGACCCCGTGAGATTCGTATCATCGAGAGTCCACTGTATTACTAAAAATGGGTTAATTGAAGGCTTAGTGAAGCATAGTCATTTGCAGCATGACTTTCAGCACAGAAGTCAATGTCGATGTTCCTCATCCAAGGACAGTTCTCTGTAGCCTTTGATGTCAGTTGATAAAGTCTTATCATTCTCTCGGTGTTTTTGGCATTCAGCCAACTTTGTTGTCATTGTCATACCACAGTTGCCATTGTTGGTGGGCTATCATTGCCATTGTACTGCTTTGTGCAATAAATGACTTAAGGGTGCTAAAGGTGGTAACTTTGTCTTTACTCAATTCAAATAATTGTAGTAAAATTCTGGTTCAAGTTAAGAAATATGATTGTAAAAGTTAGCTATAGCTTTCCAATTAACCTGCTGCATTTCTCATGTGGAGAGGGTACAGCCTGGTGCTTGCACTCATCACCTCTCTCCTCCTATACGGATGCACTTCTCTCTCCACTCTTTACTCTCCTTGCTCTTGTTACCCTCTATCTTGTTAGATAGCTGTCTGCTAACTACAAAATCCTGGGAAGTAGCTAAAGCAAGCGATCACTTTAATAATAATATTAATAGTAAGTTGGTAGCCCAGACATAAAAGTGGTGTTCAAACACATGCTCTTGTATGACAGGTTGTCCTTAGCACAGCCATGGAGGCAGAGTCCACCCACTGGAAACAGACCGTATTCCTGCTGGAAGAGCCACTCTTACTAGCTGAAGGTAAGTGCTTTCGTGATTTGAGGTGGCTATACTTTCCCATTGTGAGGGTAAAAGTGGTACAGTCTAATCTCGCTGTAACTAATTGGCGTCTGGCACGAGAATACCTTTGTTTTAATATGATATTTGTTACAATAATTTAATATTTACTTTCTTATATCTGTGCTCATTATACATATTAAAGTTTGACTTAGTAGCAGGACAGTTAAGCGTTTGCCAGTAAGCAACATGCAACATTGCTTGTTAAAGCATCAGCCTGAATGAATACAAGACCCACTGCTGTGGCTTAACCACTGCATCCAGTGAGTTAAATGTTTTTGTTAGAGCACATTTATTGTAAATAACCAGTGGTTTATTATAGTAACACTTGTTATGAACGATAAAGAAATTGCCACAAAAAAGAACAGACACCACAGACACTGATGGTGCCTGCACCATCTTCCTGAGTCCAATTTAATTTTGCACTGGTAACATGAATCAGCAATCTAGTAACCAATAGCCTGTCTAAGAGCATCACTTATAGGTTATGCAATGAGATTAAGAGATTTACAGGCGTAGGATGTAGTTGGCTGATGCAAGATGGGTGTTGAGGAACCGCTTTTGTTCAGCTGTATACATGAAATGTGCCGCCGCTATTTATTGGAAGTCTGATTAGGAGCAAGTGCACAGTTGTCCAATTTCAGTGCACTACACAAAACTAGCTTCACAGAGGCCACTTTCTCAAGACCAACGATTGCACTTCGTTATATCCGATAATTCATTGTATCTGTGTCTTTATATTGAGGTTCGGCTGTGTTGCTTAGCTGTCTTCAGTAGTGTTGAATGTTGCCTTTTTTCGGTGACCATGATTATCCCTGTAAGTTGTTAATGTGTTCTAATCTGCATTGCTTTTAAAAGAGTATTGACACATTTTCTCTGGCTCTACCACTTTGCTTCTTGCACATAAAAGAACAAGTATTAATGTCGGAAGATATGAGATACTTTTATTTGATACTAAAGTTGGTCTTGAAATGCCGTATGTGTCATCAACATTATCATGAAATCATGACACAGAGTAAGATTTGCTGATGTTATGCAGCAAGAAGCTAGGTATGATGGTAATGCTCATAAAGGAGTAAACCATGGTGCTTTTCTGGCTGCGTTCGCATGTGGCAGACACCACGATTCAGTGTTTCACAACATCATGCCTTATCCACCTGAGTACCGAACTGGTTCATAGGAACAGGTACTCTATTACATCAAATTATTTAGGGCGTTCTTACACTCACTAGTATATTTTTTTAGGGTCTAGAGAGTTCAGACATTCAATTAATGCAAAACAATATGACAAGTCGAAACTGTCGCGTCAGTTCTCCATTAAATTTATGGCCACAGATGATGGGAACAGCGCATGCTCATTATTGTGAGTGTTTTTTTTTTGAGGGCATGTGCTTAGAGGCCAAATGCATTGAAATCTTGGACTGCACAAAAACCTAGTTTCAGATACCATAGATTCTATAGGGCAGCCTGTATGCAAATTTAACGTTTGAGGTATGAATGGGTGTGCCACTAAAAGCTAGCAAAAATAAATGTTTTTGACACTGAAACTGAGTAGAATGCCGCCTTTATCGCTCACCGAAAGTGACGCATCACCGAGAATGTGCAGCTTCTCAGCATGACCTCCGAGATCAGGCAGTGCCTGCGGCGGCGTGCCGAGAAATCTGCGAGGTGGCATGTTGGGATTGACGTCATATCTACTAACCACCAAGTGCATGCATTGTCTGCTTAGGTGCTGTTTAAAGGCTGCTAATAAGAAAAACAGACAACAAGAAAAACAGACAAAACAGACAAAGAGTGTGTCATAGTATGTGCTACTCATTTATAACAAATTTAGCGGAAGTGAAATTTCAGTGCAGTTGGCACCTTAACACTGATGAAGCAATTAGCAGCTGCAGGACACTCTTGGTGGAGATGTGCGCACAAGTTCACGAGCTGTTCCGTTGTAGCCATCTCATAAATAGTAGACCAAGTGTGTGGAGTTCATAAGTGTCAGATGATGCACGCTTATGCACGCAGGCGAGAAAACGGTGCGAGGGCGACTGGAGTGTCGACGGCAAGGCCGCAGAGAGCTCCTGGTCACGATAACACTAGGGGCAAGACAACAGCAGTACATGCTGCACTGAGGAGTCACTGCAACTGCAGTTGATGCTTTGTTGAAAAGGTGCCATGTTCATGGCAGTATGGTGGTTTGTGCTGTGCTGGAACAGGGCGAACATGGCCGCAGCTGCCGGATGAACACAAGTGTTCCTCTTTGTTGTGAGCACATGAGTGCATGTGTTGTTGTTCACATTGAAAATGTGATTTGTGCAGATCTCCACACTTTTGCCTAGAGCGTTTGAGCATTGTGCTGCAATGAAAAAAAAGAGATCCCCCCCCCCATAACACATCAGTTGCTATACTTTATTTCGGTAGTTCCTTGCAGCACTGTGGAAGCTGCAGGATTTCTTAGCCAACAAAAAGGGCGAAAGCCCCTCAAAATGTGTTCATCAGCAGTGCGTCGTCTGCTCTCTGTCCTGTCGATACATGCTTCCAATTGAGTGTGTTGATGCAACGAACATTTTGGTGCGTTTACATGAATGCAACTGTGGGGCTTCGCTTCATACATGCGTACTCTTCCTCAGCAATTTCTTGCAGCCTCCTTAGCCAACAGCAAGGGTGAACACCCTGCTAAGTATGTTCACTTCTGCTGCATTGTCTGTTCCACCTCTAGCTGGTGTTCGCTCGCCACCATCACCATGTACTGCACCAGAGTGGAATAGTAAATTAATTCAGTAAAAAATTAGGCTTTTAGATTATTTCACATCGTCAGCACATCACCAGCGCTAATGCTGTGAAGTGGAAACTACCTGCTAAGTTGAAATCAGACCACTTTTATGGCTAAGCGCCCCCCCTGTAGGCATGGCAGCGTCCAAAAAAACAGCTGATCTCAATAATAACGATAAATCATTACCTAGTGCTTCGCCCTCAGCATGAAGTACGACTAAGTGATAGGCTGATTGTAATATTTATTTCTTGCCGTCCGAGTGGAGAGCAAGTAACAAGTGTGAGTTCAGATTGAAGTAGGCTGTCTGTGTTGTATAGGCGCTGCCATGTTGCTACATAGCCACAGTTGCTGGCGGTAAATGGAACAATAATTCATGGTACTTATATGATGTGCATGCACAGAGGGTCTAATTTATCACATATCTCTAACATTTCATGTGTCAAGCAAAGCTAGAACTCTAATCTCGCTAATAAACAAGACATCG
The DNA here is from genome assembly GCF_013339745.2 of Dermacentor silvarum. NCBI lineage: Eukaryota > Metazoa > Arthropoda > Arachnida > Ixodida > Ixodidae > Dermacentor > Dermacentor silvarum. The sequence goes on from NC_051162.1 coordinate 132,775,616, forward strand.
AGAACTATATTACGCTAATAAAGGATATTGTTTAGTACCTTTGGCAGCCCTGCAAGTTATTTGTGTGATAGAGCATAGGTTCAAGGTACTGGGCAGGATACTACTGTATGGCTCAGATGTCCTTGTGGCTTCCACTGTTTTTAGGCATTGTCCCTCAAACTGGCTAGCAATACACACATAGTATTGATTTCATTTGCACTGCTGTGTCTTGGGCCTGTTGGTATGCGAAGTTGGATAACATTTTAGCCCCGGCAGACAAGGACAAAATGTAAATATAGATACCACAACAACTCATCATGGTGTGTACGATTCCTTTTTTGTGCTTGTCTGCAGGTGGTAAAATGTTATCCATGATTTTCTTGCATCGCAACACACTGATTCAGTGCTTCAGACAGAAGTGTGGATGAGTGTACATGAACAAGTGCTTATGTACAGATTTTTGTGTCCCGTTACTGTAAAAAGTTTAAGAAAAGGCAACATTTTTAAGTGGGACCACAAATGCTGCAGTTGAGGTGTTGTGAATATTTGCTGACACTGAGGAAATCCTGTGTGTACATCAAGAAACAAGTGCAAAAAGGCCACTGTGTTTTCACATTTGTTTGAGCATCTCATCTTTCAGAAAAAATAAAAATGAAAAAAATGTATAGTTGTATCACATTTCTCTAAGCTGCAGTCTTACCGGTATGCCTAAAGTAAACGAAATTGATATTTGTGCTCTTCGCTCAGAAATACCTACATTATATCCTATATTTGTTACAAGCACATATTTGTTACATGCTAGCATCGGCAAGAAACCTTTTAGACTTCCTTTGGTAATCTGGTAATCACTTATATCCGTCTTCATTATATCAAGCTTTGGTTGTTTCATACATCAATCTGAATTATACGAATTAGTTGTGAGTGGGACTTTTGCAAGACGCACATAGCCAATGTGACAATTTTATGTAAGCCATACCATATTTATATCTGCATTTGGCAGTCTACAATATACAGTTCGCCTAATTGTGAAATCTGTTTTTGAGGCAGAGTTATGGAGCTGTAAACTTTGTGTTTCAAGCTTGTTTTACCCGATTTCTGCGCATTATCAAAAACTTCGAGGAATAAGTCAAATATAGCTTTCTTAAGTGCAGTAAATTTAATTCATATCAGTTAAGGGAGTGTCCAAGAGCATTTCTACATTTGACTTGTATATTTGCATAGAGAAATTAGAGTTGGTCCCAAGCTAATGCTTCTTTTTAATATTCCTTGAAGCTCACTGTCATTTAATGCAGTTATTTTTATTTAATTTTTCAATCTGAAATAGAAATCTTTTGCACACGGCAGCAGTGTGTATCACGATTCAAGTGTAACAAGCTGGCTTTTTTACTGCAAGACCATTTTATTTTTTAATAAAGTGGCCATTACTGAAGAGCACTTGCATATCCTTTCTAGTGTTCTGCTTAGACACAATCTCTTTTAGCACAATTTTGAAATGGGACTTCCATCTGTCACCTTATGGACAGGTGTCGTAAGAACTAACCAGAACATGTGGTTACACTCGTCCAAGAGTTTATAATTTTAAAATGAGATAACGCACGAGGTTCACAGCAATGCACTATGCGAGCTACATATTAAAATAAACAAGAAAAAATAATGGAACCAATGCCTTATTCTTAGGCGTTTTTCTTCAAAGTATGGACCCATCTTGTGCACCAAAGTTTCTAGATTTCTCTCAGTTGCGTAAGCACTACGCATGACCTGGAGTGCTGTTCCAGACACTTGTCGAATTCTGCCATACTGTTGACTAATTTTGATGGTGCTCACAGTGCACACAGATTTAAGGAAGTTAGTAAGGGACAGGCAAAGCGTGAAAGAGCATTGAGCAGCATCAAAATGAACCACCACCAAATTGCCCAAGCTTCTACACTTGCATACTGTTGAACTCGCCATTCCGTCAAATCTGATTGGCTCGCAGGGCTGCTACAGCCTTTATATGATTGGCTCACAACGCCAACATTGCAGAATTCCAGAACAGCACCCCTGTTTTCATTGCTTTCGACAATAGAGTGGCATTTCTAGGACACTATTCTGTGCTCTCCCTCCTGGCTAGATTAAAGGCTAGCAAGATCTGTTGTTGTGTGCACCACCATGCATCAGACGATGCAGAGAGGTCGTGTGTGACATGGCCTCTAAGATAGCATGCAGTTAAGAAACAATGTGTTTCTCCCAGAGCATATACGGAATCAGCATAGCTTACTATGTGTGACAGTTTAGTATTTGCCAAAATATGGAGGAGTAAAGAAAAGAAAAATCAGATCTAACACTGAATGGTTGTATTTTATGTCTTACTTTAATGTTACTTTAATGGAAGTGCTGTAGTAAGTAAGATGTTCATGTTGTGGAACTATCTTCAGGAGTGCTTTGACACATGCACTTCATCTCCGTAGCTTTCCCTTCATTATCTCAGAAAGTTTGCAAGGATTACTTAATCCAAGTGTTGAAATGCCAGCTAGTATATGATGTCCAACACAAAAGACCAAAAATGAGATGTGAAAATACATCATTGCTATAATTCGGATTTTATGCAATATTAACACATTTTCCATCATGTTGAGCGGCATTGGACTCCCTTAGCTTCATCTGCGCCTCTCAACCTCATTATCATGTAATGCGATGAATGCAGAAAAGGAAATGACATTACGAAGGGCAGGAGATTATACAGATCATAATGTGTAAGCACTAGCACTTCAAAGAAACAGCACAGGGATATATGACAGAGACAAAGTAAGGCACACACAGTGCTGTGCGTTTTTCTTGTGCCTTAAGCAGCGGTGAGAGAACAGAAGCAATGATGGAAACAATAATGTGTCCGATTCCTCACTTTAGGTTAGGCTTAATGACTACAAAACTTGCATCACCGTTGCATAGAGTTTCCTACTAGAAAACTATAATCTGTCGAGTTGATCGAGCTGCATACACTTTCGTCGAGCGCCAGCTATATATATGCATATATATATATATATATATATATATATATATATATATACTCACACACACACACGTGTGTGTGTGTGTGTGTGTGCATACATGATGGGGGGGGTTGGGAAAGCTGGTTTTATTTATTTATATATATATATATTACCTTTAATATCAGTTACTCTGGAAACTTCGTGTGACCTCGAAAGATTGTGAGCTTATATGAGTATGTGCAAGACCTCAGAGTAGGAGACAATTCAGTTTTACAGCCCGAGTCCCCTCGCGGATTCAGTTTAACATGTTCGGCAGATACTATATGTGTTTTGCGCGTATTAAGTTGCACAAGTATACACATCTATGAAAAAAGCAATGTAATGCCTTGTAACAGTTTTAATACAAAAGATACAATCAAGAAATATTTTCCTGACAAAAGGTCAGTTATTGATAAGACATACCATACATAAAAATTAAACGATGTATATACCAATTTCTGAACACAACTTATGACTAGAATTATTAGCATAAGTATAATGCGAATCCAGAGCGCCATAGTTTCATTACTTGTCAAAGCATGCCTTATGCCACTGGTTTCATTTATTTTCCGGAGGCAGAATAAAGGATTATAGAGTCAAAATTATCATGTGCCCAGATAAATAAACATAATAAAGATGAATAAATAAGACAGCGATATCTCAAAAGCGCGAAAGGACTTGATAGCAAATATAGGAACAGCGTGGAATGTGTTATTGAGCGGCAAATGCAGCATATGACGAATAAAAGTTAATAAGGAAAATGCACAGATAGACTAGGGAGCTTTACAAATAGAGCAACCATGTGTCTTTTCTTACCCAAATGGGCACTCTGCTTGCGCTGTTATGTACCCCATTTTCGTTCCTCTGTATAACTTTTTGCGTTGTTTTCTAAGTCAGGTGGTTTGCTTTGACTTGTAAGTTGGTGCCTTTCTCTCTCCTATTAAAGACATCAGTTCCTTGTCTGATGCGATGATTTCACCATCCTTGGAAAAGTGTTCGTTAGGGCACTTGATCTGGAAATAAAGTCGTCGGCAACCTTATTCAAATTGATTTTGCGGGAGAGTTCTTTGTGGGCGTGCAAAATTGCCAGATGGTTCAAACGGGCTTGTCCAGTCGTCGACCGCAAGTACATTTTCAGTTGCCGAAGGCAAGAAAAGGACCTCTCGGATGTGGTCGACGAGACCGGTATGGCCAACGCAATTTTTAAATGCGAATGCATTTCTTAGTCGGGGCATGTCAGGCGTCTGTCAGTGTCCGCGCGCCGGCAGGTGTTATCTCTCCGCTCTCACTCCCTCTCCCATAGCAACAGCTGCGGGCGCGCGCGCTTATCCTCGCCCCTAGCAACCGGAGCAGTGGTGCGGGCGGAGAAGCGGAGAGTGAGTGGAGGAGCGCGCTCTGGCGTGTGAGGGCGCTTGCATCGCGGGAATTCAGCGGAGCGAATTCCCTTTTCCCGGCGCTTCCGTGGGCGCTGCCATGTGGCGATCACGTGGTGACGCGGCCATTGCTTGTCTCAGCTGCCGCCGTTGCCTCCGTGTTTACAATGCAAGCGCGCGACGCCGGTGCGGCGCACCAAACCGCCGTCTCAACGCATATCGTACACGGTGACTGTGTGGACGACACGAAGCTTTGGCCACAGCTTTAGAGGACATGTAAGTGCTTTCATAGCTCATTGCGCCTTCTCCAAACGGCGCGGTGCGGTGCTTGTACTAAAAGCGAGGCTAGAAATGTATTCCAAGCTGTCCAAACTTCCCGCTTATGAATTAAATCAGGATCACTGTTCTCGTTCTTTATTTGGCAAAAATTTTGAAGCAGCGGCTTGTCATGTTTCTGACTCAGTAATACTGAGTTCCTCAGTGAGGCTATTATCTGGTTGTTTATTTTCGGCCTAATCGCGCTAGCGGGTGTGCTCTGCTGCGATAGATTTGTTCTTGCGGCGCACAAAGCTTGGAATGTAAATGTTCTGTACTTTGTGGTAGCTTGTAGCAAAGACGTATTATCGCTAGTCCGCCGCTTACTCTGTGGACCGTCACGAAACGTTCAGCTTCCAACATTCGTGTCTTGGTGTAGTCGCCGTCACTCACGCTTCAGCACATTGATTCAAGTGTGCGCACATTCACTTTTTATTGATACGTTGGCGATAGGGTGGGCGTAAGTTTGCGTGCGAGTAGGGGTAGATGCGTGTAAATAACGGGTGAGAAACTTACTATGCCATTAAGTGGCGTTACTTCCTTTTGTAACGAGCGGTACTCACTCTTAAGTGCCGAGGTTGCGGAGTTGAAGTCCTTTCTTTGGAGGTTAGCTATACAGCGCTGGCGGATGAATTATCCTTTTTTATCCTCAAGGAGAGCCATGCATCGCGAAGGGTCGACAACACAGGCAGTCATTATGTAGCAGCGGCGACACAGGTTGATTCCATTCCTTAATATGCGAATCATTATTTTTGCGGCTAACTACCGCACACGTCTTCCCTTTATCGTTACACATTTTGCAGCATGAATTAGGCACAGTGCATTAGCGAACACCCACTTGCATTTCCGACAGCTGATCGCATAGTAGCAAGGCAGAAGCAGTAGTGGGTTCGTATTCGTGCGCATTCGCTGAGGCAACGAATGGCGCGCCGCCGAAAGCGCCATCTCGTTCCTCTAGAGTAAACTGCTCGGCGAAAAGGGTCAATATATAAATGGAGTGAAGCGCGCGCCTCACTCTCGACCGTTCGCTGGCTGGGCGCCTCTCAAGGCGATGGCAGAAGTCGGTGAAGGCGAATGTCTGACGGCAACGGTACCCCTAGCAAGAAGTGTAATACAATCCAACCCGAGCATTACACCTCTCGCTGGAGGTGACGTCACTGCAGTAGCTTCAACGTCATCATCAACCGGAGGAGAAGAAGCGGAAGACAAGGCTGCGAAGCGAAGAGCGCGTGATGCCGAACGCAAGCGAGCGAAGCGAGCTGCCGATACCGAACTCCGTGCTCGGGAAGCCGCTGCGAAACGCAAACGCCGAGCCGAAGATCTGGAAATGTGTCGTTAAAGAACATTGTCTTTGAAACTGCGTTGAGAGCAATCGCCAACTGCAGAGGATCAACACAAACAGGTGCTGATGAATGTGTAAATAAATGGTTACGGTACAAATCCTCGTCTCGTCATTAATTTACGCCATTAAAATTACTACGCCGTGTACTCTCGGCGCAAGAAATGCATTCGCATTTCCTCACGATTTCCTTCGGGGAGGTGGGGGCAATTTTTTTTAGCTTGGCCATTTCTGGCAGAAGGTATCGCCGGTGTTCGCCATTACCCCTGCAAACATGTGCACGACGTCCTCGAATGTGTGCAATGATGCTGACCTTTGCTGGCTTAACATGTCAATCAGCAAATCACTGTGCAAAATCAGGCGTCCTGGTTCAAGGTCGTCATCGTAGAATGCTATTACCGTAGAACTTCTTTCTGGGGTTTTACGTGTCAAAACCAGTTCTGATTATGAGGCACGTCGTAGTGGAGGGCTCCAGATTAATTTTGACCACCTGGGGTTCTTTAACGTGCACTACAACGCAAGCACATGGGCGTTTTTGCATTTCGCCTCCATTGAAATGCGGCCGCCGCGCCCAGGATTCGACCCCGCTACCTCGTGCTCAGCAGCGCAACGCCTTAGCTGACTGAGCCACCCCGGCGTTCTTCCTATGGCAAGCTGCTCAATGTGGGACTTATGCTGCCACATACCTGGTGTTTAACAAAGACAGCACTGTGTCAAGTACTTCATAGAACCTCTGGCAGTACATGTCACTCGCTGATGGAAACATGAGAGCTGAGGAACCTTCTTGATAGCGGCGTGGAGTCTTCTTTTGCCTAGCAGCTAGAACACATGGGTCCTCAACTACTACTTTTCCTGCCTCTGCCATACATACGCGTCACGCGCTTTGTTTTGGAGTTAATGTGCGCCGAGTTCAAGCTTGGGCCATCCGAGATGGCTGGTCCCTTCACGTGCGCTGTCTCCCCGCGCGCCTACTGTTATGTTTCCGCTAGTGCTTATGCGGTGAAACTACGCATCCTTTTCAGCGTCAGACGGGTTCTGGCGAAGTACCGATAAGCGAGGTGCCCACTGTTGGTTTTGTCGTTGGTGCTCACGGTGTGTTTGTAGCCGGTGCACATTGCAACGTCCGCAGTGCGGTAGAAGCGAGCTCGGCACCTGTTTTCTATTTCTCATTTTATTGCGACAGCAATTGTATCGACACTTCAGGCAAATTTTCGCTGTCGTCGTCGCCGTGATATTCCGCATAAAGTCCAAAAGTTATATGAGTGAGCGACCTATACACTGGGGGTGCGAGAAAAAGCCCGTAACGCTGAGCTGAAAAGGATGGCGGCTTGATGGACATTATCTTCCCATGCGCTCAATATTCGGGTTAGTTGGAGGTCACGTGATCAAATGCGTGCATGGGGAGGAGAGCACACGCGTCTTCTCATCTAGCCCTGCCGCAGCTGCGAATGATTGGTGCAGTTGACGCTTACGCGGCCCACGTGCCGTATCCAATTGTTGGTAATCATTTGGGGGGGGGGGGGGGGGTGCAATGATCAAGGGCAAGCAGGGAAGGCTGCTAACTTCATGCGCGCTGTCTTCCTTCTTAGGAAGTTTTTCCGCGCCCCAAGTGTTGTAGATCTTATAGCCTAAGTTAAGAGACACGGGTAATTGGGAGATCGCTGGCAGATGCCGTCCTGTAGTGGACATAAAAATATGATGATGAATTTAATTTTCGGAGTCGCGGTGAATCGCATGGCTGTACGAACCGTTCGCCCCCGCTGCCGACGTTCTTCATAATGCCAGCGTTGTGATAGCGACTGCTCGTGGTCATCCAGCGAGATAATTACAGATTTACATGGTCCGTGCATTACACGATGTTTGTTATTTTAATTAGTAAGTAAATGTTAGTACAATTCATATAGACGATATAACCAACGTACAGATGACTCGTGTGAGAGCCCCACTTTTTTGCCGCAATTTTTACGAGCCTTACATGGGACCGGGCCATTTTATCTAATTTCTCCAACTACGAGTATGAAATCCACCGTAAACCTTTGCGATCGCCTCCTCTCGCCATCTATAGTCGTGTACAACTTTAGAAGGCAGCGGCATTCGCCCCTCAAAGGCGGATGCACACGAGCATCCACCAATAGGCACGCACTCTAGACTGACGTCACGAGCCAGACAGACGGTGACTCCGCCGACGGAGAGAGAATAAACTTTAGTACAATATCGTGGAGACCAGTTGTGCCTCGAAGGTGGAGACCTTAGTCTGGGGCCCCATAGGTAGCAGCCACCGCCTTGGCACGGTCAACGAGCCATTGCTGGCCAGTCGCCGTCGCGTCGGTCAGCCGCTCCTCCCGGTGGGGTTTGGAACGGGAGGGACGTTGGGAATGTCTTGGCAAAGCCAGACCATATGCAGTAGGGTGGGGCGGTCGCCGCAGTGCGGGCATTGAGCTGGACCACGGGAGAGGTAGGAATAGAAAAGGGGCATCGGGAAAGTATTCGTCTGTAGTTGTCACCAACAGACAGCCTGTCGGCGAGTAAGAGAAGGATGAGGTGGGGGATAGTGTTGCCGTGTTAGGCGTATCTCAGCAAGCTGGGATGCGTACGAGAAAGGTTACGGTCGGATGATGTCAGAGCGATCCCCCGCGGCTCGGTGATGGAGGACATGGCAGCCCGCGCTTCGAGCTGGGCCGAGCCGCGTTCGGTACTATTTCTTTAGTCGCGGTGGCTAGCGGCTGCTGCGCTTCAGTGATCAGGGCGGGGTGCCTCTCTTGTCTTCTTAAGCTGTAACCGACTTATTTTTATGCAGGTGTGACGCGCGAAAGTACGCTGCACGGGAAAATTCGCAGTGGAGTGCGATCGGAATCAGCGCTGAACGCGATTGCCAATTCTCGGTTGGATTAAAAAAAAATTAAAAATATGTGCTTTCAAGGTGGGGGGTACGGCTCGTACACGGATTTAGACGGGAAGAATCTTCCTTCGTGTAACTGTCTTATGCTTCGCTATCGCTAATACTGCTTCGCCTTTCCGGCAAAACTACTGCCTCTTTTTCTTTTTTTTTCCTTTTATTATGAGTCCTAGTAAAAGCTCTGCTGTGCATTACTGCTATTGATTCTGATTTCGAGTGAATCAGGCTTGGCGTCACTTCGGTTACTAAGTTAATTAAATATACTTATGACCTCTGCATGCACGTTGGGATGTTTCCATCCGCGATAAATGTTGTAATTGTTTTTTTTTTTTTTAGTGAGTTGCCAGCATTACATACTGGAAATGGAAGCAACGCTGAGACACATATCATTCACGTGCATTTCATACACCGTTGATAAAAAACTCTGCTGAAGGGGTCACTGCAGTCTGCAGGTCACTTTCATTGTCAAAAAAGGGGCGCAAAGCAATTTGTAGCGAGTTGAACATACAGCAACATATTCATTCTAGACATAGGCTATTCATATCATTAAAAAGAATTGTTAGTTGGCTACTTCTTTCTCTTTAAAAATATAATAACCTTTGTCCTGTGTACACATTGAAATATAATGTGGCTGTGCATGGTGCTCACACTGGAAATTAAAATATGTTGAAGTGAAAAAATACGGATGAGTTAGCCGCCGTTGGTGCTTCTAATGCGCTTGTTTTCCTATTACCAGGATTTTCAGAAATAAAGCGAAAGTGTGAATAAAAGCCGTGCACGTCCGTGTCAACAATGATGCAGTTAGGTTTTAGGCACAATAACATTTCAAAGGAAAAGGTAGAGGCAACTCAAAAGAAACCGTAAACGATTCGGGTAACAGGACTCTGGTAATGACATCTTAAGACCGGGGGAGGGGGGCTTCATTTTCCCGTAAGCCTGGAGTGCATCTCGAATGTAGCCGTCTTCCAAACGCTCAGGATGCCATAAAAGCTTCATTTTAACTTCCGTGGCCTGAGGTAGGGTGGCTAGAAGGGGAGGTGTGAATACCGGCGGCGCAAGCGTGACCCCTCAGCGCACCGATGCCGCAGGGCGGCGCTGTTGACCGAGGCGCGGGAAGGCACGCAACCGAAATGAGCGCATCGCCAGCCTCGGGTATCGCGCGTCGTCTGCGAGCGTCATGGAATATACGTCTTTATCCATGAAATCAACGTTTTATCAGCCCACGTCACTACTCCTGTGAGATTTTACGGGCCCAGTTAGCATTGCGTCGATAGATTCAAACGCGGTTTTTTTTTTTTTTTTTTTCCTCCGGATCAGGATCATAGGGGCTGGGGGCTCTGGAATAATTTCGACCACTTCGGGTTCTTTAACGCGCACTCACACCTTACGGCACACAGGTGCCTTGCATTTCGACTCCCTCTAAATGCGACCGTCGTCGTCGAGGTCAGCAGTAATCACCCTATGCGTGCCGTACGTACGACCTGCAAACTGCAGTCATTACCCGATTACTTCTCGACGTACAAACCACTTTGTGCCAGCGCTTGAAGACGTGTAGCATGTCCTTTCGACGCTCAAATAAGCAATTTACTATGATTTCAGACAGCAACAGATCTGGTCATAAAATAGTTCATTTAAGTGAGAAAAACAACTATGGGAAAATTTGATCTACAACACGCAATATTTCGGTGCTTTCAGTTTATTCTCAGTGCCCTGCTGAATGACACCTTTAAGCAAAAAATGAATCCTTGTTACGCAATAAAAACGTACAACTGATGCTGTCAGGGCAGCAGAATGCTCTAGGCAACCAATTTTTGGCACATCAATTGATGAACTGCATAAACTTTGCCACAGCTTTGGCATGCAATTAAACGAGTGAGGTTGTTTTTAATAAGGGCATTAATTGACCAGCTTGTAGAATGGTACTGATAGACTGATAGATATAAAAGGCCCCCAAAATCCCTTCTGTTTGTTCTTTAGATTCCACAAAGGTGTCGCTGTGAAGCTGCCCAGCCAAGTAGATGCTACAGCTGGGCCGCGATTTTGTAGCGATGTCTTATGACTTATTTTGGAATAGTCTTATCATCCACCGCTCACGGCCGGCTGATCCCGTTGATAACGCGAGCGGACCGTAGCTCTGAACACTGACAAAGCGCGATAAGCGCGAAAAGGCATTATTACTTTAAAGTCATCGCTACAAAATAGCGGCCCTGGCAAGTCCTTCTCCAATGAAGAACACTACCATTTTGGTTAACACAACAGGCGCAGCATTTCGTTCAATGCAAACTCTGCAGTCCAGTAACGAGCAATGTTTTGTTTAAACTTTTGCAGTGACCACAGTTCCAAAGGTCGCTTAAGCTCGATAATGAACAATTCTTCTGCGACTGGACTGGGCATTCCATCCCGCTGTATATTTACAGCCTCCACGTCTGCCGGTGGGCATGTATTCCCCCGTCTTGTCAATAGACAAGCGCCGCTTCTCTTGTAAGATAATAATAATAATACTTTATTCGTACTCAGAGAGTCGAATATGTAGTCCAGGCATACAGCGTCATAGTAGGCGGAACTGCCTATACCGGAGTGGTTTGCGTGCCGAACCTGGGACCCGTGGAGCGTGTGAGACATCTCTTCTTTTTCTTTCTTTCGTCAGAGTCCTTCTAATGTATTTTGGCAAGTTCGGAAGTACTGTGGGCACGGCATCTTCTGAGAGGGCAGGAATGTGACGTGATATCAAGACTGCAGTTCCATTAATAAAGTCACGAACGATAAACCTAAGGAAACAAAAAAAAAAAAGAATAAGAAGAAGAAAAGGCGGTGGTGATCAGATTGAGCTAGCGTGAAAGGCCTCGTGAATAATACGA